>NW_026555649.1:0-55176 GCF_029017545.1 Prosopis cineraria | reverse complement strand
AAGTTTGTCCAAATTAATTATGAGACTAATCATTCCATCCCATCTTATATATAAGCCAATTTTTACAAGAATTGATATCATTTTTTAGAAGTTACTTACATAAAAAAATTGATAATTAATTATTTTTTTAATTTTATTTTTTTTATAATTTTCTATGAGTAGTTTAAGATATTATATAAGAAAAAAATATGATAATTTTCAACAAAGTGATCTGGAAATTTTTTTTTCAAACACTATCAATAATTAGTTAGTTATATCTCTTCAGAATAATTAAAAGTGACTTGTTACAAGGCAAGATACTAATGTTTAAAAGGAAACTAAGTGGTCAAAAAAAATTAAATGGAAACTAAATTGCGTGCACACAAAGTGAGATGAATTAGAAGAGTTTGATTTTTTTCCCCCTGTCTAACTAATTCAATTCATACCATCGCTCTCGTTCAGTTTATTCTATCGAACTGTTTTTTATTACAAATCAATAATAAATATTGTTTATGAATTATTTTTAAATAAATTTTTGCAGATAATTCTTATTCATTTTACTACTTTTTTTGGTTTTCTTCTTTTTCTGAACCTAATAAATCTTTTATACCAAGGACAAAGGTGACCTCTTCGATGCATTTGGAAGTGGGAATAGACGATCAAGAAATTAATATTTAGATTGGATATCCAAACTCGTAATATTCGAGAGGCCATGAAGATTATATATAATACTTGTATAAAAAAAAATAGGAAAGCCCTGCTATTCATTAATCATAGCTACAAAAAAAAGTATTTATTTTTAAATTTTATACAATGTATATTATACATTACATGATTTCAATCAAAATCAAAATAAGTGAATTTTGTACGTACTCATTACTTAGTTGTTGTATTTTGTAATTCATTTTGTCATTGATTGTGTTGACGTAAATCGGAAGGACATAAATATATTACTTTAATCTAATTTTTTCCCTTTTCTATTGAGTAACAGATATCCAGTATCATAAATAATATCCAAAACTCAAGGCACATTCTCGTTTCTTTTATTTAGCGGTGCTTTTTTCTTTTAGATTTTTTTTTTCAAAGAACCAATAAGCTTAAATGGAATCCACTTTGATGTGATTCTCTTTTCTTTTGTCAACTTTGGAAATTTTGGGATTTTGGCCTACCCTTTGTTTTTGGCCTCCCTTCTTTGTTTCAATGTTTTTGTGCCATAACTATTCTCATGGTATGCATTGAAGCCTTGATCTGCTTGTTTTTGTCTCTCTTCTTCATTTATCAACACTCAAGCGTTAACATTTTTATGCATATATTTTAATGAGAGTTAATCTCTTCGAGATGTAATTACATACGAAATATAAGCACAGGTAATAATAAAGATTTGAACTTTGAGCCTCAAAAATCAAATTTAGAATAAGCCAATGTCAAATGGTGTAATGTAAAGCTCTTCCTGTGATATTTTTTTCAAATGAAAAAACATTACATTTGGTGTATCTAATTTTATCTTGCTTTGTTATTATGAGTGTATTATTCTATTTGTCGTTTGAGACTTTAGAGTATTCACAAGCTTGTGAGTTTAATTAATTTATTATTCCATCTAGCAATAAATAATTATATGTATATAGTTTTGAAATCATTTGACCATGTGAGGCTTTCAAAATTCTCACAGGCATATAATAGTATAATTAACTCTTTCTACTCTACTCCTCATTCAAAATATAAGATATTTTTTTGAGAAGTTGAATGTTTAAAATGTAAGGTATTTTTAATTTTTTAAGGTGTAAATATTGTCTTTTTTTTTAAAGTGTCCTTATTAATAATAACTTAATATTATTGTAAGTGTTTAATAAGGATAATATGAAAAGATAAGGGTAGTATAAAAATGAGTAATTACTTTATTGAAAGTGAGATTTGATTAAAAATGACTTACATTTTTGGACGGAGAAGTATAACAATAAATTATTGTATACACATATGTTTTGAAATCATTTATTTTGTAAAACTTTTAGAGTCCTTATAATTTTATAAGTCAATTAGCTTATTCGACGCAGTAATAAATTATCGTTAGTATATATTAAAAAGCATTTAAAAATAAAATTTTTTCTAAAAATAAATAAAATAAGAAAATCATTCTTAAAAGATGGACTTTATTATATGCGAATCTTCTTGAATCTTATCAAAATATTGTCCATTAAATTATTTCTCTCAAAATCTCATCATAAATAATGAAATAAATTATCTTCATGATAAAAAGTACAAATCAACATTAAAAATATTTTATCAAACAATGAGAATAATAAATATTTTCCTTTAATAAAACTCAACCAAGAGACATGCATTGCTGTTTCTACACTATGTGCGCTTTAATATCTCAAAAGGATATGTAAGTCTTAAGGTTTTATTCTAAGTTAAGAAGTAACTTATAAATAAATAATATTTTTTTATTTTCTTTTTTTATCAAGGATAATTAGATATTTTTAAGATTATATAAACTTATATAGTTAAATTAAAGTAACCATTTATATAAATAAGTGTTGTGGGATGCCTAATTAACACTTTTGATGCACACAATTAACTTTCATACTATTTTTTCTATACCTAAATCACATGTTAAAAAATTTTTAAAATTATCCTTTAAAATTTTGATGGCAACTTCTAAATATTTTTTTTTTTTTTTTTTTCAATTTTTTCTTGAAAAATTTGGATCAATCACAACAAAGAGTTAATTCTACTTTTAATTAACGAGAGATTAGAAAATGTACTAGTTATGAAGGTATCAAAAGCAAAAACACCAAGAAGAATAAAATATTTGAAATTTGAAGTGATTGACATTTCAAATGGCTATAGTATAAAGAGCATTTCAAATTAAAAATAATTACAATAAAATGGATCAATTCAATTTAAACCTATAATTTTTTATGTATGAAAATGAAGGATTTGGTTAAATCTAAATGCATCATAAGATTGTAGAATAAAGGTGCCAAAAAGGGGTCTCCATTTGCTGATTGCTTTGTAGTCCACTAATAATTACTATGGGCCCATTTAGTTCACATGAATTCAGGATAAGGAAGAGAAAAAAAGTGAAAAAGCTCATTTTCCTTCATTTGGTGGAATAAATTTAAATTCTCAAAATCCAAATTTTTTGCCTCAATCTGAAAAATCATTCTTCATCTACACTCATATTTTCCTTTCTTCACTCCTTCCTTCATTGATAATCAAACCTTCACCTTTGCCTCATCATCATTAGCTTTTGCCCTCCACCATGCACCACCATCTTTGCCAAACCCCACCTTCCACCGCATATCTGAGCTACTATCTATCATGCCCTCTACCATTAGATCAAAGATCTCTCATCTCTTCTCTTTGTCAATCTTTGCTATTTAAGAAGCTCGACTCAGTGGATCCCAACTCTATCATCTATTGGCCTATGGCATACAAACCATATTTTGAAGCTCTATCCCTCTTGATGATGCTTCAAAGCTCTCTTCCTTTGATTTTGTTTTCTATGGCGGTGATTAGTGTTTGATCGATTGATTTGTTCATAAAAGGGTTATATTTTTTTACTTTTTGATTTCAATTTGTTTTGTATTGGATTGTTTTGTTTTGGATTGCAAAAATAGTCAGTCACTTCTCCCATTCCATTATATTTCAATTTTTCTGATTGCAAATGTGGTTCCAATGGCTAGTTATGATTATGATGTTACCATCTTGCTTTGCAATGGAGAAAATGGATTTTTTTTCCCTTTTTTTTTTGAAAGAGTGTTTTTGTCTTTTAAATATTTTTTGGTTAATTACATGCTTAATTCCATTCAAAATTTCTTTCATACCACGCTTACATTTTAAAATTATTTCCAATTCCAATTCTATTTTCATTTCTAATTTCATTTTTAATTTTAATTTCTTTAAAATGCTTCCAATGAATCAAATGAGACCTAAATATTTCTTTTAATTGTTTCTTAAGCGTGAGGTTACCGGTTTGACCTTCTATTAATGTGATGAGTGCATGAGTTCTTCTTTTTTTAGTGAGTGAAAGATTTTTTTTTAAAAAAAAAACTGCCATTACCATATATATTATTGGCACGCGATCTATAATTAAGACAATTGGGCCACATATAATTAACGTATATATAATTTGGGCAAAAAAAATTAACGTATATATAAGTTTTGATATTTGCATCAGTTTCTGTGGAAACTGATTTAGGCTTTATATACAAAGAGTATGTATAATTTCAAACCAAATTCAGAATAAAATTGAATATAATAATTATCATGATTTAGGTTCATTTTGGTCAGTTCAATGACACAAGATCAATATTCATAATTACAAGATTCTTGGTAAATTACATATACCTTTCGTTTTACTTTATTTACAGATGTCTACTTCCATTTCAAAAAAAAAGTTAATTTGTTGTACCATTCACATCAGAAAACATTTTGTGGAATTGAAGCTAGATAATTTAAACGTATATCGTGGAGGGAAATATTACTCTTTTCTTTTTCAGACAAAATAGAAGGATAATAATATTCGACAAAAGTGTATCATCAATCTTTTAACTTTATATAAGATTATAATTTAGTCTTTGAATTTATAAAAGATATTTTCAGTTTTCTAATTATAGCATTGTTAGTCTTAAATGATGATTTTTTGTCACTTATTATTTTAACATCTTAAACTTAACATGTTAATATTTAAAAATATTGTGTCACTATTTAATTAAAAGTTCAATGTCAACAATTTTTGTTGAAGAACTTAACCGTGTTAAGAATAAAAGATTAAAAAGGCACTTATGGTTGTATAAAATTAAATGATTCTCTTTTTTTAAAAAACATTTTATTCAAGATTACGTTTCTCAACTTCTTTATATTATTTTATTCAACTTAGCTTTTGTCATTTTTAAAATTGAAGACTGAATATAAAGAAGTACTTAATTACAAACGAGAATTCTAGGATTTCCGACTTAGCTTTTGAAGGCTGTTTGAATCTCAATGAGCATAAACGTAAATTCTCAAAGCTATCAACCACATTGATTGAACAAAGCCCAATTCACTTCTAGGCAGTGAGTCAGTAAATGTCAAGATCTTCCAAATTATTTGAGTACATGCAAAATGAATTTTTGAAAGGATAAATTTAGGAGAAACTTACTTTATATTCCATTACTATCAATCAATTCTCTAATCAAAAATCTCAACAGTTAAACGTTTATTGTAAATATTATTATAGCATATTGTGTAAATTATAACGTGAGAAAAATATATTCTTTAATTTTATTTATAAGTCACTTCTAACATATTTCACTATAATTAAAAAAATTTAAATTTTATTAATTTTATCTTAAAGTTTGATAAGTTTCTAGCTCTGCCCTCTAACAAGGATAGAAGGAATTATTTTTAATAATTTTTGTAGTATTTAATAAAGTAAAAAGGTACAGATCAATATAAAAAATATGAAGTGCCCTTTACCCTTATGATTAAATTAATTTTTTTTTACCCTATAATAATATCAGAAAAGCAAGCATTAAAATTTATCATGGGGAATTTTGTTAAGATGGATAGCTGCAAATAGACAAAAAGTCGTTTGTCTTTTCCCAAAATCGGTCTTAGTCGTTAATGGACTTGAAATATATATTAAATTAGGAATTAAATGAAACCATAAATATCAAAAAGCAATAATTTAATTTTAATTTATAATAAAATTTTTAAGTATGGCAAAAGATTTTATTTTTGTTCCTTAATTTTATAAATTATTTTTAATTAGTCTTTTCCTTCTAATATGTTAGTTTTATTCATAAAAAAAATTCATATTAAATTTTCATTAAATATTGATAAAATATTATTAAATATTGATATATTAAATTTATTTTTTAAATAAAAATGATTAGTATAAAACAATCATTTGAAACTAATAATATAAAGTTAGAGTGATAAATCAATAGGCTAAACTAAAACCTCATATATAAAATTAGAGAATTGAAGGTCCATTTAGTCTAAGAGAATAAGGGGTTTGTTTGGCAACATATTCGTAAACATTTTATATTCTCCAAACAAAAAAAAACTATTTGATAATGTATTTTTTAAAATTATTTTGAAGAACAAAAACACAAATATTGTTTTGGATGATAAAAAAAATGGAAACATTTTTTAGGTATTTTAAGATATTATTCTGAAGAATAAGAAGGAATGAGAAAAACGCTCATTTTTTTTATTCTTAAAACATGTTTTATAAAAGGATAAAGGTGCAAATTTGGTCATATATTATTTTTCAAGAGCATCTGATACTTTAAACTATCAGATGGTGTAAAATAATTATAAACTTTTAAAAATGGAGTATATAGTAGTCCACCGTTAATTTAGTTGACCAATATTATGTGAGGTTCACAATGACACATTAGCGTGGTAAAAAGTGTAAATTTAGCCATGAACTATTTTCTGATGAGCACTGAGTAATCTTTTACTATAGAAAAAGAGATTATCCAATACCTTTTCCTCAATTTTAACCAAACATAATTATTTTTATACTTATAAGGTCTATAAAGGCATTAATCTCTCTAATCTTTTTTTTTTTTTTTTTAATATCAGCTTGATAAAAAGAGTTTTTAAAATTTTTTTATTTGAAGACATTCACAAAAACAACAGCGCTAATAAAGTAAAAAAATAATAATTTATGATTAAATTAAGTTAAAATCAAACTTATTTTATGTGTAGTAAAATTAAACTTTTATTTAATTAATATTATGTTTATGAATGTTTTAAATAAAAACTTTTTAAATTTATTCTTGTTGAACCGATACCTCTTTTTTATTGGCATCATGCTATTGAATGTCTTCAAAAAATTTTTTTTTTAAGGACGCACCTTATTTTTACTTTAAAAAAACTTTGATCTGTCACTGCTTACATAACTGCTCAGTGCTTAAATGTCCATTAGCGCAACTCCTGACCCACTACGATTTTTTTTTTTAATATTATATATATATATATATGATATGGCGGAATAAATGTTATTATATGCTCTGGAAACAAATCCATAAATTATGCGGAGTTGGCTTCCACCGTCTCGGCACAGCTGCCGACAAGGTGCGGAATCTGAACCAATTCAAATATTGGACGGTCCATATTTAATATTTTTATTTAAAATTTTTTAATAAATTTATTCACATGTTTGTATAGTACAAATTTAATATAAATGATCTTTATTTAATATTAATATTTTATAAATTAACTTTTTAGATGTATTTAAAAAAATTTAATAAATTTGCTCACATGTCTGTACAGTCTAGATTTAATATAAATGGTTCATATTTAATATTAAATATTTTATAAATTAATTTTTTAGATATATTTTGAATAGATAAGTTTAATATTAATTTTTTATAAATTAAGTAGGACCTATTTATATTAAATTTAGATTATCCAGACTAATAAACAAATTTATTAAAATTTATATAATTTTTTATTTAAATATATAACATAAAAAAATAAAAACATCAATCTGGACGGTCCAAATGCAGTGGGTGGGGTGGGTGGAGGAAACCGAGTCCAAATTATACTGCCTTAGCAGCAGCCCCATTTTTTAAAACTTGAAAGAAGCTGCAGGTTGAATTCTGACATGTATATTTGTGAGTCTCCTTCTTTTAAGATGAACAAGGTTAGGGATAATTTTTTTAAACAATGTTTTACAAAAATAGAAAGCAACCCTAATAATTATAACCTATAAGATGTCAAACAAAGCATAAAAAAATCTTTCAATTTTGCTTTAATTGAAAAACATTTACACAAATAACAAAGTGACTCGTCATCTTTCTTTAAGAGAAATTCTTATATAAATTTAATATATCACATCATTTAAATATCCTGTTTATAAATTATTCATATGAAATAGCTGTAAATATAAATTCATTTCATCATTGATAATGATAGAAAGGGAAAAGATAATAAATTAAATAAATACTCTATTTTAAAAATAAAATTATTAAAAATTAGGAAATAATACTTTTTTCGTTTAAAATGTAAAGTATTTTTTAAATGTTAGATGTTAAAAATATAAGACATTTTTAATCTTTTTAAGGTGTATCATTATCTTTTTTTTTAAAGTGCCTTTATTGATAATAACTTTACATTTATTGTAGGGTGTTTAATATGAATAAATATAAAAAGATAAGATTAGTTGAAAAGTAAGTAATTATTTTATTGGGGGTGGATTAGTTAAAAAGACTTTACATTTTTTAACGAATAAAATCGTAAAATTTTTGAATTATATAAATGATAACTCTGATTTCTCGAAATGCCATAATTTAACTTAAGTCTCGAAGGATTTCTGTGTCAATAAATTTTAAACTAAAAGATTATTTTATTTTGATTAACAAATTGCGATTTCTCATTTAATTCTTTCGATTCTTTAAATAAAAGTTATACTTTAGACGTGTTCTTTTGTGACTTTATTTTTTAATCAGAGAAAGTACATTTAATAAGTTATAATTTCTTATTTTATTCTTACAATTTACATAAAAAAATTGTTATTACTCAAGCAAAAGTTTGTAAATAAAAATTTATTATTTTAAAATAAAAATTATACAGTGATAGTTATGATTTTTTATCTAATCTTTACGATTCATAAAATAAAAATTATTTATTCTTTCAGTAAAAATTATGATTGGGTTTGTTATTTTTATTAAGAGTAAAATAATCATTCACTTTAAAATTTATTACATAAAAATTTTTAAATATTTAATAAATTATGACATTTTAAGAAATTGAATTATCATTTATACAATTGGGGTGCTTTTATTGTTTTTTTTTTCTTAAAAATAGTGATAGACAATATTTTCTTTGATTGATTGAAATGATGTAATTTTAATTCACGGAGATTGATAGCGCGGTGTAACGGATTGATGCACGAATTTCTTTTTCCTTTAATTAATAAATATAAAATTAAAAAATTGAGATTTTTAATAAATAACGCAATACAATATTTTATAATCACGTGAAAGACCCCACGCCCCTTTGCCCTATTTATATACTCTATCTAATCGATTTCTTCATTGTATTCTCGCAGAAAGTCCTTGTTGACTGACTCTCATCACGCTTGAAAGGAAGCATGGCACTAGTAGGGGCGGTTGGGTGCGGCGGCTCCGGTGAAGGTGGTGGCCTCTCTGTGGTTCACCTTCCGTAAATGCTCATACAACAGAGGCCTCATTCGATCTGGTTATTGCTCCATGACCGCTTTCCTTCTATTGCTGTCCCGTATGATCAGAAACTTCGATATAAAAACTATTCTGTCCCGTTTTCTTTGATTTTGATTGGTTTGGTTACGGTTCTGATTTGTGGAATTTGGATCGATGATAGCGATCGAATGAGCCAGGGAGACATTGAAGGTCTCCAGATTGAGCACGTCGACATCGCTTCTCTGCCGATGCTGAATACAGATCTTGAAGAAGAAGGGAGGTTTCCGGTGGAAGTTGAAGCGTTTCGTCGGAAGATTCTGGAAGCCGATAGTGTTTCTCTTCGCTTCTCCGGAGTATAATTTTTCTGTCTCTGGTAATCTACTACTCTGTTTCTCACAAAATCTGATTTGAAAATTGAAACTAAAGCGACTAACCGAGCTTGCTAAATAGAGAGTTTCAGGGATAATCAAGGGAAATTATTGCATGCGTTGTGCCATGTCATTAGTGCTTTGTATGTCTTGTGGAAATATTCCATGTCAAATAATTCAAATATAAGTAGATTCTAATCATAGATAAATTAGCTTGTCGAAAAAAATCTTGTGCATAGAAAATGTGGAACCAAATTTTTGAAAAGTTGAGGGTAAGATCTATTCACATTGATATATGAAAAAGTTATCATTGATATACAAAGAGTTTATCATTAAAAATTTACAAAAAAATTATTATTAATATACAACTGTATATCATTAACAAATATAATAAATTAGTTATAATGTAAAATATAATAATGTTAAACTGTTTGCTTAATTTGATTTATAATATGGACTATATTTACAAAAGTCCCTTTCTATCATGTGTTTATGCAAGAATTTGTTTAAAAAAAAAGAATTTCTCAAGAATTTTACAAAATAAAAAAATAATTTTATTTTAGATATATCATGTAAATATAAAAATTAGACTTGTAAATAAATAGAAGAAATCGTTAATTTCTTTATTTGAAACCTAATTGTAATTCTCCTATAGTTTCATGTTTACTAATTTTATTTTCAAAACTAAATTTGATCTCTATTTTTTTAAACTAGAGCAACCTTGTGTTGATTTCAAATAGGAAGTCACCTTAAAGATTTGCTAGTATCGTCCTTTTCTATTTGCCACTCACGTTTGCTCTGTTTTTTTTTTTTTTTTTACTTTACACTTTATAGATTTTATTATCATTTTGTCAAAACGTACAACATTAATTTTGAGAATAGTTTTTAATTTAGTCATTTTCTTGGTATTTTTATTTAAATAGTGATGTCCTATTGTCCTTTACTCAATAATGTTTGGTTTTTTGTAATTTTTATTTTAAAAATAAAGTCACAGGTTTTAAAAAAAATTCTTACATCCATGTTATTTATTAAATTGTATTTAATTAATAATTAATTAGATGACATAATAAAAGTAAAAGTAATTAATGTAGACGCAAAAGTTGAACTTACAAATATTGAAATTTGACATGTAAATAAGACTGAAAAAATAATTAATTTTTTTTATTTAGAACTTATTTGCAGCCCTCTGTGTCTCGCTCGTGTTGGAATATAATATATTTATCACCTGTTAATTTTAAGCTGTTAAAAAATAAAAATAAAATTATATTAAATTGTGGACCATCGATTTTTTACCTGGATGGTCTAAATTTGGTGCTCTAAACTGAATCAGAGGCGATTCAAGCACACAGATTGGGAACACAGGAGAAATGAACATAATGTACTCACTTCATCCATTTCGACCAAAGCCAAACAACTTATGGGAGTATCAGTATAAATATATAGCGAAATGCCGAAATGTGTATCCAGATAATATCCCAGTCTCACATCCCTGTCCGCACACTCATTCACTTCCTAAACTTCATGGACGATCTCAATCTCAACATTTAAAAAAAAATTATTTTTCAATAAATAATATTATATTCTTCTAAACCAACTTCTCTTTACCCCCCCCCCACCCCCCCCAATAGGCCAATATTTTCTTATATGTCCAACTTCTCTTATTTCTATTAGTTAGGCAGCATTTAGATTGATGGATTTAAAACTTAAATTTTAAGTTAAAATCTTGGATTTAAATTTAAATATTAAAATCCATGTATTTAAACTATTTTGTTTAGATAGTGTCAAAACTTTTAAAGGCAGGAGAAATATGAGTTGATATTCAAAACAAAAATGAAATATTAGGAGTGAAGAGCTTAATTACGTCTATTTTTCAATTAATAAGAGATAAGAATGAGAGATTAGAGGAAAAACAAGAGTAATATAAGTACTTATAGTGAAAACGTGAATAAAATAAAAAGATTAAAGTAGCTGAAATTTCAAAAAACTAAGGTTTAAAAAAATTTAAAATTATAAAAAAGTTATAATAAAATATAAATTTGGATTTGGCTTATCAATCCAGATTCATATATTTTTATATATCCAAATCCAAATTCTCATACATCCAAATGCAGTATTAATTAATTTGAGTATGTAATTCACGTTGTAATGAATAGCACCGATGAAGAATGCACTAGACTGGGCATCAAGACCTCCCAACGTGTGGGGAGGCAAAGCTGCGGCCATTGTAAGTGCTGGAGGGCTGTTAGGTGGTGGAAGAGGCCAATTCCATCTTCGTGACATTGGAGTGTTTCTTGATCTTCACTTCCTCAACAAGCCTGAGTTCTTCCTCAATGCCTTTGAACCTCCTCCTAAGTTCAATCCTGATAATGGTGACTTGCTTGATGAAGATGTTAAGCTTAGACTGAAGCATGTCCTTCTCTCCTTGAAGGCTTTCACCCTCCAACTTCAACCTAAGACCTGATCATGATGATGATGAGTAGCTACTTTGATTTTCAGAAATTGTTTACATGTAATAATAGAAAGCTGTCTGATGATGATCAGTTGCTGTATGTTGGTCCTTTCGGAAACCACGTTGGGTTATCGGGACTGGGATTTGAAATTAAAAAAAAAAAAGTGCTAATGCATTTTGTGTTTTCTTCTAAGTAAATAATTTATATAGCTAAAAATTTAAAATACAAAGCACTGTACTGTATTAAATTTTTATAAACATGCTTCTTCTGTCAATTGATTTTGTTTGTATGGTTATGATCTTGCATTGCAATATACAAACAGAGATGGGAAAAAATAAACTCAATTTTATAATTCAAAATAGCTTTGCATTTGATAAAAAGATGAAAACTTATTTTATTTTTATTTTATATTTAAAACAACAAATATTAAAAAGATAAATTTTGGAAACTATCGAAACATAGTAATAGGAAAAAAATTTATTGCATGATGCAAATATGTTCTATTAATAAGCAAACATTTAAATATATGGTTAATCAAAAGGTAACATTCAACGACTTTACTGACTGTAATCTTTTTGATTTTCTTCTACCACTTTTCATGGGACTAAGAACTAGATGTTCCACCTTTCTCAATGGATTCCATGCCCACTCTTTGGCATATATGATTGATATAAATCTTATTTTTTTATACACATATGCCTACATATTTATCTCAACATACTCACACTTGCTAATTTTAATTTTAATTCTTGTTGTTCATTTAAAGTTTAGCATTTATTATCATATAGGACAGCTGGAACTATAGTAATTTGATAAAAATTTTCTTTAAACCTATTAAATATTTTTGATTACAAATAACTTTTTTAGGTTACATTTGTTTATTAGAATAAAATAAAATGAAATAAATTAAAAAAATTAAAATAGAAATGAACTAAATCTCCCATGGTGAGCAATATAAAACTCATTAATATATATTAAAAATGTGAGAATCATTACATTTTTAAAAATCTTATAAATTATGATTCTCAACTTCACAAACTAAATTATCCATCTCTCATATGAATGTGTTTACATATTCTCTTTAATCATCTTATTCTTATCTTTTTTTTTAATTTAATTTAATTTATTTTTGTTTTGGTAAGCGAGCCTGACCAAGGTGTTTTTTGATGCAATTTTTTTTGCATGTAAAGAGCTAAACAACAAAGCTAAATGTCGTTTTTGTTGTGAGGCTGGCGGCCTGCAGCCGCCCCCTTTAAAAGAGGTCCCTGTCACTTCGCTTTCGTGAAATATCGGATTAACATTTCACACACACACACACACACAAACCATGCGCTCTCTTTTTTTCATCAGAAGACAAAAAAAAGAATGCAGTCTCATTTCATCCTGTATCCAATTTCTTCATTCCTTGAATTCTTCCTGACCTATTTAGAAAGGGAAAAACAGGCTTGTTAATTTTAGTCACCACTCATCATGTTTGAGTCACCTCGTACCATGTTACACGTCAAGTCTTGAACCTTCCTCCTGCCATCAACTTTATATGTTATTTCTTTATCAATTAAATTAAAATATATCTACAATTACAACATAAAAAATTAAATATATATTATTTATTTACGAATGTATATCAAGTAATATATTATTAAAAATATACATATATATATATATATATTATATTGAGAGAATTATTTTAAAATTTCACATAATATAATTAAATATTATAAAGTTTATTAATAATTGAACCAAAAAAATAACAAATAAGCATGTGTTTAAATTAAAAAATTTATAATTGAGGTTAAAAATCAACTAAAATTAAAAAAAAATTTGTGATTATAACATAATTTATATTTAAATATTTTTTAAAAAAACCTGTTGTATAAAATAAAATTTATTCAGGTGATTTGATTTAAAAGATAATTGAGATATATGACAATAAAAATAAACATGAATTTTTTTCATATATTTTTTTTAACTAATTTAATATTTTTTTAAAAAATCAAAATTAAACTTAAAGCAATAAATTACGTAAAGCCCTTCAGCTTGTGTCCTTTTCCACTGTAACTGATCGGCTTTCAAATCAAGAGGCAGAGAAAGCTGGTTGCCTCAGATCCTCCTCCTCTTCTTGCCTTAGATTCTCATCTCGCATTTCCCTCTCTCTCTCTCTACATCAGGTTTTATTTCTTTCTACGCACTGGGCTCCTCCGAGATTTTTTTTCTCTTTTGAATAACATAATGAGTTTGTGGTTGGTTTTTTTTGGAAACAATCACTCTTGATTTTCAGCATAGTCACTGTGCCACCGCCAAGCAAGAAAGCTGCATGTATGAAGGAGGAGAGAGGAAGGAAGAAGCAAAAGCTCGCGCAAGGCTAAAGGCGGAAGAAGAAGGTGAAGAAAACCAAGAGTGAGAAAAATTTGGCACACATTCAAAT
Organism: Prosopis cineraria; assembly: GCF_029017545.1. Lineage (NCBI taxonomy): Eukaryota > Viridiplantae > Streptophyta > Magnoliopsida > Fabales > Fabaceae > Prosopis > Prosopis cineraria. The sequence continues at coordinate 40,796 of NW_026555649.1, read as the reverse complement.
GAACGCTCCCTCAAACACCTTCAGAAAATAAAGCCATTGGAGTGTCACCGCTCGTTTATTATTATTATTAATTTTTTTTTACCCAAACAAAATTTAACTGAGTGTTTTATCCTAAGTGAGGTTTGGATCATCCTAACCTCACTTAAGGAGTAAACCAAACATTCACTAAATGTATTGTCATTTTTTTATTTAATTGTTAATGAATTTTATAGTATTTAAATGTATTGTATGTGATTTGTATGTAATTCTCTTCATTATATTTTATTTTTAATTGTTAATATGATGAAATAATTTATATTTATATTTATATTTATATGGCATTTTATATTATAATTTTTCAATAAAATATTATTTTTTTGAAAATAAACTTAAAATAAAATAAATATTAAATATCAAATATTAAATAATTTTATCGTAAATATTTTAGTTCATTTTGAACTTTATTTTTATTTTCAAAATGAAAATAATAAATTTTAAAATTAAAAGTTTTTTAAATGAGAATCTCTTGCTAATTATTTATTTTAAAAAGTATAAAAATTCATCTCAATCTCTTTCACTAATTATCTTATTTTAAAAAATAAATATAAATTTCTCTATTAATTTTTCACTAATTTTCTCATTTTAAAAAGAAATTAATGGTTTCTCACCATTTTTTATTAATTTTAATTCAAGATATGTAATTGATATTTGTTGCTAATTTGATAATCTAAAAAATAATAAATGATCTCTCATTAAATTTTTTTTAATTATATTTTTTTTAGCAGTGTTTCACTAAAAAATTGTGGAAACTAATGGCGCCCTCTTCATTTCTCGAGTATACTTTTTCTGTCACTGGTAATCCTCTATTCTGTTTCCACCGTCACGTTCGTCTCTTTGGGCTTTCCAGAAATTGTTTTTTTTTTTTTTTTCCACCCATGGTTCCGTTGGGAGAATCAAAATTATAAATCGATTTTTTATAAGGCGTTTGTGAATATATAAAAATGATAATAAATATAAATATAATATTTCCTTTTTGTCACCATATATATAAAGAGAATAGACTTTTTTGCTTTAACAAAAAATAATGTTTTTTGTTAATAAAAAAGTTGAAATTAGTTGAACTCAAGATTCACTGAAGTCAAAACATGCCTTCTAGCTTAATAAGGATTTAAAGAGAATAAATTTTATGACAATATGATGTTACATACAAGCTAACAATATTTTGATAGATTTTCAATTTTTTCAATATATATATATATATATATATCTGCAGAACAAGTTTATGATTATTTGGTTTACATTCTACTCCACCTTTTATTTTGATTTAAAAAAATTTGTGTGAATTGTAAAATGATTTATTTTTTAATTCTTTAAATAAAATTCAAATATTTCTATATCAATCATTCAATATTTTTAAACACATAATTTTTTTAACGAACTAGAGTAGTTGTTGCAAGAAGGAAAAGGAAAAGGCAAAATGACAAAGAGGCTAACAAATCTGGCTTAATCATAAAAATATTTTTTGATTTAAATTGAGTTGTTAATGATTTTCATCAGCTGCTCAATTAGCCGGCTTGATCTGGTTTTTAAAATAGTGCAAAGGACCTTAAAAACAACCTCTTCGGCTTTTGCTTTTGATTTTCTCTCTCTGTTTTTTTTTTTTTTGTTAAAACTACGGGGGACCTTTTTCAGTTAAACCTTTGATTTTCTCTTTTACATCCTTCCCCACACATATGTAACATCTAAAAGGGGAGGATTAGACCACAAATTAATTATACTTTAATTTATAATTAGTATTGTCTACTATTATTTGTGTGATTATTAAAAAATTATATTAAAATATTATTGAGAAAATTATATTGTTATATTTATGAAAAAATTATGACATTGTAAATATGTATTTTGAAATATTTTTGTCAAACGGAATGCTCTATTGTAATATTTTTAAAAATAAAAAAATTGTAAAGTTTGTAATGTTATATATTTGTACATTACTAATATATAATTGCTTGACTTTTGTGAGAGGAACTGGGAGAGTTATTGTTGTTATATTTTTTTAGAGAAAATTATATATGAGTCTCATGGACTTAACTTATTTATAAGTAAGTCTCACAAAATTTAAAAATTATAATTATGTCCTTAGGACTTGAGTATAATTTAAAATTTAGATGAAAAGACAATAATATCTCTATAGTTAGTGAGAGAAAGAGAGAGAGAGAGTGTGTGTGTTACATTAGTTAAATAATTTATAACTACTTTTTCATAATTTATAATTATAACTTTAACTTTTTACAATCGTAACTTCCTATTTTCAATAATCAAAATGATCATTTTAACTATTGAATATCTAAAGTTATAATTGTAAAAAGTTGAAGTTATAGTTATAAATTACTGATAAAATAGTTATAAATAATTAATGTTAAACTTTGTAAGTAACGCATGATTATTTAACTATTAGATATATAACGTTATAGTTATAAAAAGTTTAAATTATAGTTATAAATTGTTGATAAAATATTTATAAATAATTTATTTGATTGATGTAATATATGTTTAATAGAGATATTATTATCTTTGCAGCCAAATTTCAAAATTACACTTAAGTTTTGAGGATCCTAACTATAGTTTTTGAATTTCATGGGACTTATTTGTAAATAAATCTACTCTATAAAATTTATATATAATTTTTTTTTATTTTTTATGCCACATAGTAGCCCTTAGTGGAGGCCTAATAGGTGGCTTGTAAGGGTTTGAATTAACCTATCTTTTGTGAGGTGATCTAGTATTGAGTGAAAGAGTAGTGAAAGAGGTGTTGTAAGATGAACATGTTATCCAAGACGCGAGTTAATCATTATTAATGTGTGGTACTATATATGTGTGGAGTTAATTGTGTGTTTGTTTTGTTTAAAGTACTAAAAATTAAACCGATCATTAAATCAATTAAAACAGTGAGTTAAGGATTAGTGCTCCAACAAGAGGTCATATCATAGTCAAATTAGTTTTCATTAAAATAATATAATTTAATTTATATACATCAAAATATTTATATTTTTGAGTATGAAAAATATAAATATTTAGATAAATTAGAATATTAGTTAAAGACGAGAAATTCATAATTTTTTTTCTAATTTTTTAAAATTATTAATTTAGTATTTATTAAAATAATAATTTAACATATTTCATTTATCTCGCCCATTTTCTACTACCATGAACAACATTCAATAATAATAATGGAAATGAGAATTATCATTTTTATAAGGGTATATGAATTTTTTGCGTTGTCTAATTAGTAAATAATAATATGATAATGTTTTGTGATTTTGTCTCCCTTCATTCCAAATCATGTCCCGCCTGATTTGCCTTTTTCAATATAATAATAAAAAAATTGTAAAAATGATACAGCACGTGGAGAGAGAAAAAGGAATCTAATTGCCATGCAATCGTGTAATGCCCAACAACAAACAAACCCCTATTTTTATTTAATCGTCTTCTTTCCTCCTCCTCTTTTCTCCGCCGTGGGTCTCCCCGGCCTGAATGTAATGTTTCACTGGATTCTCAGCTCCTCTCATGGCTTCATGGCTGGTTTGACAATTTTATAGCTGAAAAATCATATCTAAGGTGGTGGTATAATATAAAATGTCTTCTTTTCTCAATTTCTTTCTAGATATCTCTTTCATCTTCATCCTCTTTTTTTTCACTTATCTGTGTTTTGTCTTTTTTCTTTCTTAATATAACTCCGCCAACCCGGCTAACTTGGTGGGTTACACCTAAGTAGGCTGGGTTAATAGCATCTCGATTTATCTCATAAATCAGTTGAACCGATTGGTCTAGTTTGGTTTTTTATGTAATGGTTTTGCTTTGTTGAGAAATAACATATATATGTATAATTTTGTCCAAAAATAATTGCCAAGTGGGTTACATTTATATTTATGAATATTTTTTAAATATTGGCACTGATAAAAAACATAAGATAAATTGTTTGGTTGTGTTTTTGTCTAATTGATATAAAAAATGTATCAAATGATTTTATCCAGTTGTTATAAGTGCATGACTTGTCAAAGTATATTAAAAATTGTTTGGTAGAATTTTATTTGGTTGAGTTATCATATGGTAAGCTCTCATTGGATCTAATAAGTAGCTTGTAGTTTGGTCTAACTCATATTTAATTTGATAGACTGACTTTGCTTCCAAGCATGGTGTAAGGAGGAATATAAGATGTAGTCATGCAAATACAATAATTGTTTGTTTTGCTTGGAAATAATTGTTTGGATAAGTGTTTCGTTTGTCCACTTAACAATCACATGATTAACTATCTGACGTGCATTATTACATATTAAACTTGGTTATTGAGAATTTTAAATTTCATTCCCCATGATTATTCATTTTTACAAGAATGAGTTCGATTGAAGAAATACTAAAGGCATAATTTGGTATATGAGACATCATTTTTTAATTTAGCCTATTTATTTGATGATGTATATTCTGTCAACGTAGGACAAATATATATATTTTGTCAAGCATGTAAATTTTATTTATAAATTATTACATCTCATACGTCATGAGAATTATGTCTATTTCTTATGATTTTGATATCTGTGAAGTAATATTATGATTAAGCAGGTGGTCACATAATAAAAAAAGGGGGATTCGATGACCACGTGCCTCACCCACCATGTACCTCACTTAATATTAAGGTGGGATCATTTTCAATCATCCCATTTCCCTCTTCAGAGTCGTAGGCAGAGGGAAAGGAAAGAAGAGGAGCAGAGCATCGTGAACATCTCGCCTCCTTTAGCAATCATTCGACCTTTCACTTTGTGTCATAATGTTTTTGGAGGTAGGTGGAATATTTGAACAAGTTCAAAAATTTCTCAATAAAGTTTTTCCCACACTAGTACAAAAATGACTTTTTACAGTGATTAAAAATAACTTTTTACAGCGGTTAACGAGACGATGTTGTTTCAGGGGATGTAAAAAGTTCCTCTTTTTACATCGGTTATAAAACTGATGTAAAAATTAAATTTTTTACATCGGTTATAGAGCCAATGTTGAAAGTTATATACAAGAAAATTTAAAAAAAAATTTACTTTAACTTTTTACACTGGTTGGGATAAGAACCGGTGTAAAAGGTGAACTTTTTACACCGGTTGGGAGCGGAACCGGTGTAAAAGGTACACTTTTTACACCGGTTATGACCATAACCGGTGTAAAAAATATTATATTCTACAACGGTTGTGGTAATAACCGGTGTAAAAAGTATTTTATTTTTTATATTATATTTATTTTATCGATTTTACCCATTCCTGTGCATAGAAATTGCCAAATCAGACAGCCCAATTAATTTACAATTGTTTATCAAGTATTTATCAACTATACAAAGCTATTTAACTATTAAAAAAACTAATAATTGTCTAAATTGTCAAAATTCATTCCTATGCATAAAAATTGCCAAATCAGACAGCTCAATTCATTTACAATTGTTTATCAAGTATTTATCAACTATACAAAACTATTTAACTATTAAGAAAACTAATAATTATCTAAATTGTGTCAACTATCAAAATTAAAACATGTCTAAAAGTAACAAAAAACCTCACAAGTTCTCCACAAAATAGGTTGCCCAACGTATGCGGATGTCTTCAATTTCAGCTTCAGAAAATGCATCCGAATTGTCAAACATCTAAAATTTAATTCATAAAGTAGGCATATTAATCAATTTCAAATAACATAATAAAATAAAATTTTTAAAAATATATATATTTACCTCTTTTGTAAATTCGGTCATGCCTAATGTGATAATATTGAGCATGTGCCTCATGATATATAGACCGCACAAGTTCGTCCTCACCGGTTGTCTATGACTCTATATAAGAACAAATCATAAAAAATTAGTAAGAAATCTTAATGGTTGAATATATTAATAAAGTATAGCATCACCTTTGGCTCAATCCATGTGGGATCCTTGAGCTCATGTCCATGCTTTTGTAAGACTACATTTTGATATGTTCTCATTGCCCTATGATCAAGATTACCAAGTTAGTAAAAATATTCAAAAAAAATTAAATTAAATAGTTTAGTAAAAGTATTCTTACAAGTCTATCGTCTTCTTCATTTCTTTCCCAAGTTTGTAATGGAGGGAGCATAAAAAGATGACAGTGTTGCTCTTCATTGAAAGAACAAATAACTGCCAATGGTCCCTGCTAAATATGATACAAGTTAAAGTAAATCCATATTAAAAAACTATTAATTATAAATTGATCCTTACGAGTGCACATATGGAGCCATAAAAACGTCCTTTTTGACTTCACATATTCTCTGTTGGAGGTACGCGGCCCTTAACTCTGGAGTATTACCTTTCTCTGTCATGTGATGAGGGCAAAGGAATCCAAACTTATCACCTTTGCCCGATGTAATGCACAAATGATGAAGATACCTACAACAATGCAATTATATTAGTTTACTAAACTTGATGATTAAGTTTACTTACAACAATGCAATTATATTAAAGAAAAATATACTTACATCATAAATAGTTCAATGTGTGGTGTGGTAAGCTGATTATTTGACAGAAGTCGAACAAATTTCCCGTTCAATTGTCACTATCATGTCTTTCTTGCCCACAACCTCCGAATCCATTTCTAAACTCTTGAACTCGAATGATAAATCATACGCCATTAAAATCATTCGCTGATGCGGAGTCAACGAGGGTTGTGGAAGCTTTGGGAGATTCGACGAGGAAAGCTTCTACATAATAAAAAGACAAGAAATAGTTAATAAAAAACATATATTAGGAAGTTGCTACATAATAAAAATTTATGAAATTTCGTACCACAGCTTGAACTAGATTCACAAGTCTCTTGGGCCATAGGATAAAATTGCCAACAGCTTCAACCACAGTCTTCACCTCATCAGTAGGGAATGGAACCAAAGCATCTGGCACTTTTGGATCTGCAACCACCACTCTTACTTGATCATCTTGAATTTGCTTGTGGTGGATGGTTGACCCCAAGCTATAGATGCTACCAAGAGCAACCAAGCGTTTATCAGGATCTTCTAGAAATATCTCACATGGTTCACCAATGTTGTCACCAGAAGGACCTTCTGACACATGCTCAAGAATATTACTCCCTTTTGTACTATGAAATGCAGGAGATGTATGAACTGGTTCAGCAGTTGTCTCCTGTCGTGAGCTCATCATGCTCATCATCTCCTCCTTCATTTGCTCTTTCATTTGTAGAAGCCGAGCTTAAATGAAGCTTCAAACTCATCCTTAGTCTGTTGCCTCACAGTGGATATCAATGTATCAAGCTCTTCTCTAGTCACTACACCTCCTGAATTGGGACGTGCAGGTGCTCCAAAGTAGTCCTTAATGCCCACACCATATCCAACGCCCCTCACACGACCCGGATGCTCTGGCTTGCCTGTAGCAACTGTTAAGATATCATTTTTGCCCTCTGAAATGAAGCTTCCTTGGGCTTGTTGCTCCTTAAGAGTATCCTATAATATAAAAATAACAATATTAATTAATAATATATACAATTGTATAGAAATTTAAAGGGACAAGGAATAATAATTTTACTTACAATCCTCTCGGCAATCTCCCGTGCTGTCTCACTTGTATAGCCTCCTTTCTTGTACTGATGTCCATATCTCCATTTCTCCTCTCGAGAGACAGGTGATGGTGGAGAAAGGAGTATGGAAGGATCAGACTTGGCTTCTTCTTCTCTCTTCTTCTGTTTCTCTGCCATCAGTATATCATCAGCTCTAGCATAACCTCCACGAGATAAGGTGTGGGGGCATTGATTTTGCCGAGCAATTTCTCACCCTTTAGCTCGTTTTTCTTGTTAATAAATTGAATTTTAGATTTATAATTAAAGTAAATCTAAATAAAACTTAAATAAATTAAAAGTTAACAAACCATAGCCTTTTCAGAAGTCTAAATCCTGACAAATTCTTTCCAAGTATCTTCATCAAGGAACTGGTATGTATCAAGAGGATTGGGACGAGCCTGACCCTCTGGCACTCGATAAAGATATATCTTCTAGCAAGATCAGTCTTAAAATTTCTCCAACGTGTTCCACAGTAAGAAATCAATTTGTGTCGACAATCTTGATTAGATGGAACATCGTATGTGAGCTACAATGAAGACATAAGATAATAATCAATAATTGCCCAATAATATATAACTATAAAAAATTTTTAATTTTTAATTACTTACCTGAATACTTTCCCAAATCTGTTCCTTACACGTTCTGGCACATCAGGCCAGTCCTCAAACACAATAGGAGGCTTGGTACGCGAGAGGAGGCCAAGAAAACTAACAAACTTGGCTTTATGTGGCCCTATCGGATTCCATCTCCGGTCAAATTGAATTGGTAACCTACGCCCAGCACTCCTACTTAATGTCAGATCTCTTAATCGTGTGCCACGTCTTCCCCTCCTCACAGACTGGCTCTGACTCGGCTCCTCACTAGGGGTACCTTGACTTAGCTCCCCACTAGGAGCAACATCACCAATTGATTGGCTCTGAGTGTCATACCTTGATTCTCCATATTCCTATTAATTCAAATAAATGAAATTAATTAAAAAAATAATCAAAGATAAGATAATTAAGAAAAACAATCCCACAACATAAATTTAATTGAACTAAATTAACATACTTTAATTTAAAACTAAACTCATATAGGGATATTCTCCCATATCCCTTCATGGTGATCACTTCTTATGGCATGTTCATCATCTACTTCATCTACCACATCCAAAATTGGTAGCCCACTTGAGAAGTTAGGAGTTTCAGAAATATCAAAATTTGATTCATGATCGTCATTACTATCAATCATCCTTTTTCCTTTAAGTGCTATTGACCAATTTTTATTTGCTGGATCCGTGACATAGAAAACTTGTTTAGCTTGGTCTGCCATAATAAATGGCTCATCTCTAAAAGTTAGTTTTTTAAGATCAACCATTGTAAATCCAAACTTATCATCACGAATACTATTGACGTCAACCCACTTGCATTTGAAAACAGGAACTCTAAATTTTGTATAATCAACCTCCCAAATCTCTTCAATAACCCCAAAGTAAGTTCTGGATGCTAGTTTAGGTTTCATATCTTTTGAACTAGAAAAGTGTACGGCTTCAGCCATTATCATAACTCCACTATTTTGCACCGTACTCTTCTCATCCAAAGACTTTGTATAAAAGGAATACCCATTAATATCATAGCACTCCAACATATAACATCAAAGTTAGGACCTCCAGCCAACCATTTAACTGTTTTAAAAACACCACTTTCATTCAAAATTTTCTGCTTGAACCAATTCACAAAAGTCCTATTATGCTCTTTCAACAACTTTTGTTCTGTCATTCTCATTTGATAATTTTTTGCCTTTAAAAGTTATTTATGAGAAGATATGTAATCTTTAACTTCATCAATATTATTCAAGATATATAAATGTGCTTCTTGTAATTCATCATGATTCATGCTCTTCACTGATACTCCACGTGTGCCTTGACCATATTACCTTTTCTCATGACAAGATTTAGGAAGTCCAATTGATTCTGTACTTGACAAGTAATCAGAACAAAACTCCATAGCTTCTTCAGCAACATATTTCTCAACTATTGATGCTTCGGGTCGAAATGGATTTCTGACATACCTTTCAGTATTTTCATGTATCTCTCAACTGGGTACATCCATCGCAAATAAACAGGGCCACACAATTTTACCTCCCTTACTAGATGCACTATTAAGTGAACCATAATGTCAAAAAATGTAGGAAGAAAGTGCATCTCAAGTTGGCACAAGATAGTACAAGCTTCTTGTTCTAACTCTTCCAGTTTACGGGGATCAATAACTTTACTGCATATAGCATTGAAAAAGAAACAAAGTCTGGTTATTGTAAGTCTTAAATCTTCTTTCAATATGCCTCGAATAGCCAAAGGTAATAGTTGTTGCATCAAGACATGGCAATCATGAGATTTTAAGCCTACCAGTTTCAACTCTTTCACAGATACAAGCTTCATAATATTTGAAAAATACCCCGAAGGAACTTTGATTCCATGTAAACACTCACAAAAACTTGTTTTCTCAGATTTGCACAATGTATGAGAGGCTGGGGGACAATAAGTTCGTTTACCTTCTGGTCTTGGGTGTAAGTCTTCCCGTATTCCCATTTCTTTCAAATCCAATCTTGCATTCACACCATCCTTAGTCTTACCTGGTATGTTCAGAAGCGTTCCAATAATACTATCACAAACGTTTTTCTCCACATGCATAACATCAATACAATGCCTTACTTCAAGATTGCGCCAATATGGGAGGTCAAAAATGATAGACCTTTTTTTCCATATGCTTTTTGCACCAGTATTCTTTTTAGTCTTACCGAAGATAATATTAATGTTTTTCACACGTTCATATACTTGATCCCCAGTCAAAGCATCCGGAGCATCATTGTGTTCTTGGTGACCATGAAAAGCTTTCTTCAATCTATGATATGGGTGATCTCATCTAAGAAACCTCCGATGGCCAAGGTAGACTGTCTTCTTTCCATGTTGAAGTTGATGGTAGTTTGTGCTTTCTTCACAAATTGGACAAGCTTTATGACCTTTCACGCTATAACTAGACAAATTTTCATATGCAGGAAAATCATTTATAGTACAAAAGATCATAGCACGTAACTTAAAATTCTCCTTCTGATTTGCATCAAACATTTCCACACCTACCTCCCACAACACTTTCAAATCTTCAATCAGAGGTCTTAGGTAAATATCAATATCATTTCCCGGTTGTTTTGGTCCCGAAATCAACATGGATAGCATCATGTACTTCCGTTTCATGCACAACTTAGGTGATAGATTGTAAATCACCAAAAGAACAGGCCATGAACTATGTATACTACTAAGACTACCATAAGGATTCATTCCATCGGTAGAAAGTCCAAGCCTCAAGTTCCTTGGCTCATTGCCAAATTCGAGAAACAATTGATCAATTTTCTTCCATTGAGGAGAATCGGCTGGATGTCGAAGTTTTCCATCAGATATCCTCTCATTTGCATGCCACATCAAGTTCTTTGCATCATTAGTATTTACAAACAAACGCTTGAACCTTGGTATAATTAGAAGATACCATAAGACTTTTGTAGGAGCCCCCTTCTCTTTGTACCGTAGTGCCTCACATTTCGGACACTTCTCCTCCCCTTCAAGCTCTTTTCTGTACAACACAATCATTAGGACATGCGTGTATTTTTTTTATACTTCATACCCATTGGACACAAGATCTTCTTGGCATCATAATAACGATTTGGTAGTACATTGCCCTTCGGAAACATTATTTGAAGTAACTCTAACAACCATGTGAAACTTTGATCACTCCACCCAGCTCTTGCCTTTAAGATAACTAGTTTTAACACCCCAGATAACAAACTAAAATCAGTGCACCCCGGGTATAGAGGCTTCTCTGCGTCAGTGCACAAGTTATCATACACATGTGCTCGTTCAAAAGCCTCTTCCCTAACATCACGGATCATGTCCTCTAATCGATCTTCATTCATTTCTACTTCATCATCAAGATTATCAACTCCCACACATTGAGATGTGTTACTATAATTTTCCAATCGTTCACCATGCCAAATCCATATTGTATAATTTTTACAAATCCCATCACAAACTAAGTGCTCTCTTATTTCGGGAACACCTAATCTCCTCTCATTCAAACAATTAACACAAGGACAATAGAACCTTTCACTATTGTCAACAGCATTTTTCTTAACAAATTCCAAAAATTCTTTCACCCCATTATCATACTCGTCACTCGTTCGTCTAGCATTCATCCAACTACGATCCATATGTCACCTCCTAAAGAATATAACTAATGTTATTATCTTCAAACTATTTTAAAAAACTAAGTTCCTAATTAAATTAAGATTTGAAAAAATTTCGGCAGAATCTCCCCTAAAAATTGAATCTCCTAAGACTTTTAAAAAAAATTTACAAGAGAAAATTGACAATTTTAAACCAAATAAATGATCACATACAACAACCTGAGGCCTTATGAAGCCACTAACAGTACTCCCAGCAATAATCAATATCATTAAAAACTAAATTTAAAAAATTAAAGGAAAGAATAAATTCAAAAAAAATTTTGACAGAGTCTCCCCTAAAAATTGGACTTCTCAAAAGTTTTAGAAAATTTTACATGGAAAAATTAACAATTTTAAACCAAATAAATGAATCACATGCAACAACCTGAGGCTTTATGAAGCCACTAACAGCACTCCCAGCAACAATCAATATCATTAAAAACTAAATTTAAACATTATAAAATTTAAAAATTTATATTCAACACATACCTGGATGGTGGCAGTTGCTGCAACGGCTCAACACTGAGAGGGAGGGAGAAGGAGTGGTGGATGGGGCAAGAGGGAAGGAGAGGGGCAGGGGGGCAGGAGAGTGAAGGGGTGGGCAAGGGGAGAGGGGGAGGGGGAGTGGGCACCTAGGGGGAGGGGAAGGGGCGACCGGACGAACCGAGGGGGAGGGGGAGGGGGAGCGACAGGACGAGGGGGAGGGGGCTGGGCGGACCGAGGGGGAGGGGGAGGGGGAGTGGGCGGCGAGGGGAGGAGGGGGAGGGGGCTCGGCGGACGGGTGGGAAGGCTGGGCGAACGGGGGGGAGGGCGGCCGGCGAGGGAGAAGACGAGGGGGAGGGGGAGTGGGCGGACGAAGGGAAGACGAGAGGGAGGGCACGAGAAGGAGGAGACGAGGGAACTGATGAATGAAGGGAGAAATGAATTTAAAAAACATTTTTTATTTACACCGGGTGCCTGGACACCCGGTGTAAAAAGTGTTACATAATTCAAAATAATTACAAAAATGCCACCGCCTTTATTTTTTACACCGTTTGCCTTTCAACCGATGTAAAAAGTATCCCATAAATTTTATATTTTGTACTAGTGCCATTTAGATTACCCTGACAGAAAGCATGAAACACAGAGCAAAAGGCCAAATGATTGGTGGAGGAGGTGAGATGCTGGCCATACTCTGCTCCTCTTCTCTCCTTTCTTTTCGCCTATGACTTTGAAGAGGAAAATGAGATTGAAAATGGTTCCACCGTGGATGGAATGTTGAATATTGATTATTGATATTAACTCATGGCATGGAGCTGTAATTACGTAAAACAAAGCACATACTTGCTGTTATAATAATCCTAATATTAGCTGTAATTAGTATTGGGCTGCTCAGTTTGCATGTGACTTCCAATCTTCCATGCCATGCTCATACCACTTTGATGGATAATATTAATGAAGCATCAACGATCCTCACTTTCTCCTTCTTCCATCTTTCCCCAGTTTTCATCCCCCGTTACGTTGCTGCTCAATCTTCAAGCATCTCTCTCTCCTGCCATTGAGGCGTTCTTAAAAAATTGGCCTATGGGAACATTTTTTGACTTTTTCCTATCGGTCAGAAAGTTACAGGTAGACTTAAGAAAATAAGCAGACGCGGCCTTAAACCATATTTTTTATTTTTTATTTTTTTTAGGCTTGATTTTTATTTAAAAAGTTCAAAGTTAAACCTATAAGTCTTATTTTTAAAAAATTAAAAAAATTAAAATAAAATTAAGCACTATAAATTAATTAAAATATTATAAAATTTAAAATAAAATTAAAATTCTTATAATCTTTAAAAAATTAAATAACATACATTTAATAAGAAAATTCAAATCTTCATTAAAAAAGTTTATTTTTTATAAATATACAAACATAATAATTATAAAAAGATAAAAAATAATAGAAATTTTATGTTGTACATTGATATTTATTAAATTATATTAAATTAATTTTAAAATAAATTAAAATTAATAAAAATATAACGTATGTAGGATCGGGGCTTCAGGTGAGGTGAGTATGTCCTTCTTAGCTTCAAATGCATGTTCTACTAAAAAAAAAAAAATAATATAACAGGGTTTAAAAGGCCATCCAAACTCGAGTCTTTTTTTACAGGGCTTATTAGAATTAGGCCTTCAAATCTGATCACTTTAAAAAAAATTTAATTTTTAAAATCTGAACCCTTATTTAAACAAAGTTTCCAAGCTTGACTTTTTAAATTTGATCTTTATTTTCAATTCTAACTACGCTTCGGAAAACACTGAAATTGACCATGAACAGTTTCAACAAAACAAACTCATTGAAGGTGCCAAGAAGAGGCAACACATAGATCCTTATAATAACTACAATAATAAAAATATTTAAAAATTAATTTAAATAGACGTCAAATATTATTTTAAATTGAAATAGAGAATTAGGATTGCTCCCAATAGCGAATGCAAACGGCCGAACGCATTGCAAATATTGCCTCCATACCATTTTATTTTGTATTTTTTTTTCTCTTGATTGAAAGTTTAAGGTCCAATTGAGCTTGGCAGCAAAATATTAATATATAAGGTCAAACATTAGTCTCAAATTGGAGACAGAAAGATAAAGGAAAGAAAGGTTATAATAGAATTTAACAAATAAATCTTTTTACAATGGATAACTGACAAAACACTAGATAATTATTCTAATGTTTTTAGGGACTTATTCCCTCCATATAAAATTATAAGATATTTTTAATTAGATTTTATCAATTAATAAAATAGTTATTCATCTTTAAACTAATATCATATTTTTATATTTATCACTATTTAATAGGTTATTTCATTCTAAAATAAATATAAACTAACTTATTCATTAGAAGTACTTTTGAAAAAAGTTAATGATTGTACTTTGAAATATTATAAATACTTTACATTTTTGAGCATTCAATCTCTCAAAAAATACCTTATATTTTTGAATAGAAGAGTAATTGTCATAATTTTTTTTTACAAAATTACATTTATGACTCTATAAAATAATGGAAAGTGTAGTTGTTAAAACTTGAACTAAAATTTATTAATAACAAAGATAAATTTCTTGATATAAGAAACGTAGTTAATATTGCATAACAAAACTAAATTTATGATTAGCTATATTATATTGTTTTTTTCTTTTGGTAGAAGCCATATTATATTGTTAATATACCTAAACTGATGAAGTTGCTAATCACTAAATTAAAATTGTTAATATAAAAAGCGCATTTATTATTATATAACTAAACTAACAACTATGCATTTTATATTGACAATTTTACTTTTGGTTTTAACCACTTCAATTTAGATTTTAACAACTATACTTTTTATTATTTTAATGATAAAAATCTTAATTTGGCTAAAAAAAAATTATGTCACATAAGTCTTAGGGATTTCAAAATAATTGCTCTTGCCACTTCACAGAATTGTATTGGTTATCTGATATGAAATTGAAAACTATAGTTGTGCATATGTTTTGTTTTCTTCTAGTTTGTCCAAATTTATTGATTATTATAAAAAGGATTTTGTATTTTTTTTGGGTAAAAAGAGGATTTTGTCTTTTGAACCAAAAACAAAATTGCAAGGAGATATGCAATTACTTTGAAATTAAATAATTAGAAAAAACGTACCTGTGTTAGTGTATAGTTAATTTAAAAATATCACTTCAATGAATAAGAATAAATAATTTACTTTTATATTAATATCATAATAAATAAACAATTAAAATAAAATTAATTTCATATAATATAGTTATTATCTCGTCCTTAAATTGAAATGGGATGTCACTTGAACTACGAATTAATCGCAAAATTATAAAATAGCAGTTACATGAAAGCACAAAGTTATCCTAAAATTTCATATCTTTAAGTCACAGGATAACTTTAATATAACAAATGATTTAGATTAGATGAATGACTTAAGTACACTCACTTAATAAATATATTAGTTACAGTCATTATATTTCATCTATGCTTGAAAATTATATAGATACATTTCCCTTCAAAAATTTAAAACAATTATTATAATCAAAGCACTCATTAAGTAAGTAAATTTAGGTCACTTATAAATCCAAATCCTTTTTACTCACTATAGGGATAAAATTGCTGTGATAAATAGTTTAAGACACTGGGTGCCTCTTGGAGAATAGTTCCAGAGCAAAATGCATTTCAACTTGGATCTACCTGGCACCACAGGTGGCATTTTTTGCTAGATTTAAGTTCTAATTAGCATTTTTAATTGTCAACAATAGAATATTTAATGTCGGGGAAATATGCAACATCTTAATTACTTTAAAGCTAAAATTGCTGCTAAATTATTTGATACTGGGCATTCTTTGAAGAATAATTGAGAAGCAAAAATGTATATTCGTTCTTTATAAAAAAAAAAAAAAGTTGGAGTAGAATTCAATTTTGTAAAATTTGTGATTATAAAATTCCGAGACTTCGTGAATGGTGATTGTCTGTTGATTATTAAATTTTTAAAGCACAATGCTGGAGAAGATAGCACGCAGGAATTAATATTGAATATTGATATCAACATCTCTCACGGACAAAAGACTTCGGCCAAAGAGACTCACTCATCAGTCATCACATGCCACGTGAGCATGATTTAGCTGCAATTACTTTGAACGAAGCACCTACTATGCCTGTTTTTATAATAATCCTAACATTAGCTGTAATTATTTAGTGTTGGGCTGCTCAGTTTGCATGTGACTCTGGTGCACAGACCATTTTGACTGATAATATTCATATGAAATACCAACGGTCCTCACTTTCTTCTTCCATCTTTCCCCGATTTTCATCCTCCGTTGCTGCTCAGTACCTTGTGCTCACTTTTGCAGGGCAAGCATGGCTGAGATGCTGGTTGGAGCATTACTCACCCCTGCCACTGAAGCCATTCTCAAGAGATTGGCTTCTGGTGACATTCTTGACTTCTTCCGAGTCAAAAAGCTTCAAGATGGCTTCTTGCTGAAAAAATTGGAGATAACTCTTAACAGTCTCAACAAAGTCATGGAAGATGCTGAGGAGAGGCAACACAGAGACCCTTATGTGAATAGGTGGCTTGATGAGCTCAGAGATGCTGTGTTCCAGGCTGAGGATCTGCTGCTTGAGATTGCAACTGAGGCCTCGTGACGGAATCTGCGACTTCAACGTCATCCTACCACAGGTAACCTCCGCAACCACTTCACTTCCATCGTGAACCCATTTGAAAAAGAAATCAAACCAAGGATCTAGGCACTTGTTGAACACCTAGAATGCTTAGCAAAGCAGAGGGATGAGCTGCGGTAGAAGGATGGCTCTGGCACACTCACTCCACGGGGAGTGAATAGGAGAGTTTTCAAGAGATTACCAGAATCGTCTTTGATAGATGAAGCTGATATCTTTGGTAGAGATGCTGATAAAGAGAAACTACTCAAGGTTTTACTGTCGCCCAACAAGGGTGAGAATCGATCCCCAATGGATGTGATTGACATTGCAAGTATGGGTGGAATGGGTAAGACCACTCTTGTGCGGCTTGTTTACGAAGACAAAAGAATCATAGGTGGATTTCACCACAGAGCTTGGGTGTGTATTTCTGAAGAGTTTGATCCTGTTCAAGCAACAAAAGCGATTCTTAAAGCACTTGATTATTCAATTGAACTTGAAAAATCAGATGATTTAGATCCACATCAACGCCAACTACAGGACATGTTGAGGGAGAAGAAATTTTGTGTGGTTCTTGATGATGTATGGAATAAGAATCATGTCATCTGGGAGGCCTTTCGAACTCCTTTGAAGTATGGAGCTCCTGGAAGTAAGAGTCTCGTTACAACACGTGAACAAGAAGTGGCAAAAGTCATCGGGCAAGAGATATTCATTTCTTGGAACCATTACAAGATGAATATCCTTGGAAGTTATTTGCAAAACATGTATTTAGCAACCACTGTATTGATCTGGAACTTGAATCAATTGGTTGAAGAATTGTTAACAAGTGCGGAGGATTGCCTTTGGCCATAAAAACATTGGCAAGCTTGTTGGGCACAAAACTAGCTCCTCAATATTGGGATAAAATTTTGAAGAGTGATATTTGGTCTTTATCAGAGGATGAGAGCAATATAATCCCATCTTTAAGGTTGAGCTATCATTATTTACCTTCTAATCTAAAGCGTTGCTTTGCATTTTGTTCCATCTTTCCAAAAGATTACTTGATAGAGAAGGATGTTCTTATTCAATTGTGCATGGCTGAAAGCTTGTTACATTCCACTCACACAAGTAAGAGCTTTGAAGAAGTCGGCAATGAGATTTTCAATGACCTAGAATCTAGGTCATTTTTTGAACCATCAGAAAAGAATAACAATTGCTTCATGATGCATGATCTTTTGAACGATTTAGCAAAGTCTGTGATGGGAAAGTTTGGTGTGCAAGTAGAGGTTGATCGGGTGCAAGATATTTCAACAGAGGTTCGCTACTTTTCATTTATGGGCAAACAAAACGAAAATTTTGAGAAAGTTTTCAAATGCCACCAATTACGTAGTTTCATCCAAGTGGGTAAAGGTATAAATCATGATACAATATCGAGACTTTCTCATCTTAAGTACATACGTAAGTTATCTTTGAGTGGAAATTGAGGTCTGACATACTTGACAGATGATATTAGCAATTTAAAGTACTTGCATTATCTGGATCTTTCTAAGACCTCAATTCGAGAATTGCCAAATTCAATGTGCTTGTTGGTTAATTTACAAACATTGAAATTAAGAAATTGTTGCTTTTTTGGGTTTCCATCACATTTCTACAAGCTCATCAACTTGCGTCATCTTGACTTGGATGGTTGTACTGGAATCCAAAAGATGCCAAAACATATGGGAAGGTTAAATCATCTCTGGATAATGAATCATTTTTTTGTGGCAAAGAAAGGAGGACCTGGTTTGAAAGAAGTAGGTGCCTTGAACCATTTAATGGGTTCACTAACCATTAATGTGGAGATCATAAATAATCCCACGGGTTTAAGAGAGGCCAATTTGAAAGAAAAGCATCTGGATAAATTAAAGCTGATGTATTATCGTGGAATGCTTGACGCAAGTTGTGAAGAGGTACAACGTCAAGAGCATGTATTAGAAGGGCTTGAGCCAAATAATACTTTAAAAGAGCTCATTGTTGATGGTTACAGAGGTAGGAAATTTCCAAACTGGCTTGTTGGTTCACACTTTCTACCCAATTTAGTGTCTTTATCTTTGTCAAGTTGGGGCAACTACTGTGTGAACTTACCACCACTTGGGCAGCTACCTTTCCTGGAGAAACTTGAGGTTGATGGATTTCGTGGAATAAAAGTGATAGGTGAAGAGTTTGATGGGAATGGCTCCTCCAATGCTCCATTTCATCGCCTTTCTTATTTAAGTTTTAATGGGATGCTAAAATAGGAAGAATGAAATATTTGTGAAGAAGATGAGAGTTTCTCATGCCTTCAAGAGCTTCGTATATGGAATTGTCCGAGACTGAGAAAGTCTCTGCCTCCGCAACTTCCATGTTTAAAAGTTAAACATAATTAGGTGTGGAAATTTGGAGATAACATTTCCGAAGTCCTATTGCATGGAAGCTATATGGTTGATGGAGTGTAAGAAGATTGCAGTCAAAGATGTGGCCACATGGAGGGATTTAATACGGCGAGGAGGCATGCTTTTCACCGACCCAAATCTTCCAATCTTCATACACTTTGCGTCTTGGGTTTTGCATGAGTCTGATTATAAGTCGAAAGAAATTTCATTCAGTGATGATGAGTTTGAAGATGGAGATCAGTTCTTCCCTGAGGAGGGCTTGCTGCCATCCAGCCTTGAATCTCTTTCATTCTCAGGTTGTCGCAACTTGAGAAGATTAAACTATAGTGGTCGTCTCCGCCTCTATTCTCTTACTTCCTAATCTTTTCAAGACTGTCCAAACTTGAGTTTCGAAGGCATTCCAGAGCATGGTTTCCCTTCATTCCTTTCTCATTTATCTATCCAAGATTGTTCGTTGTTGGAGGAGAGGTGTAAAAATCAGACAGCACCAGATTGGCCTAAAATTGCTCGTATCCCTCATGTCTCCTCCATACGCAGAGCTTGACTCTCATTCTGCTCAAAGTTAGTTCATCCTCTTAATTTACTTCTCATACGTATACAATATTAATATTTTTAGTAATTCATAATTTTGTTTTTGTTTTTCAGTTATTATCATTCATCAAAATTATATTATTGCATGCTCACTTTACATATCATGTGGATTCTTCTTTGAGTAGACGTTATACTAAAGCTAAAATCTCGAGTTTCTTTGGAGCAGAACAATATCAATTATTCTGGAAAGTCATGTCTAAATATTTTATATTTTTTAAAAATATCTTCTACGTGTTTTATTGTCCTCATTGAAGTATAAATAAATACAAAGCACTCGTATTTTGCCGAGACATTTCTTAGATGTTGATCTTCAGTTACGCACATGATTAAATCTGTAGTGATTTATGTCAATCAATTTATGGCTATGAATCACAATCTACATTCTGTTGCTCTGTTTGCATCATTGGATTCAGCTTTTATATTTGGCCTGAAAAATCAGATCATATACTCCTTACTAATGTGGTGAACAAATTGAAAATAGGACAAGAGTTATGAATTTAATTTTATATACTTAATGTATCCAATCAAATCAAGATAAATGAATTTTAATGTGTTAATGATATTAATAATAAGAGTTTGTTATGAAATATAATAAGATATAAAGTATTTATAATGTCTTAGATTTAATTAAAATGAAGTACTTTAAGCATATAAGGGTAAGTATATGCTCTCTCTATTAAAAAATATAAGACATTTTTTGATGGGTTGAATATTTAAAAATATAAGGTATTTTTAGTGTTTTAAAGTGTAATTATTTTGCTTTTTTCAAAAGTTTCCATAATAAATAAATTACTTCATATTTATTTTAAAATGACAAACCCTATTAAATAAAATTAAATATGAAAAAATTGTATTAATTTAAAGACAAGTAACTGCTTTATTAGAGGATGAAATTCGATTTCAAATGTCTTACATTTTTATAGCCAAAGGAGTAAGTTTTTTCTACCAAAATAAATATCCTTCAATACTTAATATTTTTAAACATTTCCGACTAACAACTATATTATCACTTCTTCAACACTTGTGGTATTTATTATGGCAATTGCTTCTAGTTTGAAGTTTGAATTTGTTGTCTTCCTAAATTCATACTTTTAATTTTGATTTTTTTTATATTATCTTAGTTTTGTATACACAAGCATGGAGGGGTATTTGTTCTTCTACATTTTCGAAATTTCTATCAAAAGAATTGTGAACTTTAAAAGAAAAATAACTTGTTATAATTTTGTTAGTAATTAAGTCAACAAATAGATACATAAATAATTTTTACTGTATTATTTTATGACCTGATCTACATAGATTTTTTTTCAGGCGATTTCATTATTGTGGGTAAAAATTAGCGGCTGAATTTTGGTTTTGCTTTTTTAGTTATTATCATTCGTCCAAATTATTGTAAAATTATGACCTTCTAATTTTTGGTATAGCAAGATTCCTGAAGCTCCAATCTGCAGTTTCTTAGAGCAGCATATGAACTTACTGATTGTCATGCTTGAAAAGGTCGTACTTCCTCTATATTAAAATTTACTCAGTTGTATATTTTTCCAAGGGTAGATTTCAAAAAGCTCAATGATAGAAATTTCTCAGATGAATGGATGGATTAGAAGTGTAGAGTAAAATAAATCACAGGAGAAATTTGGTGAGCAAGCATTCTCCTTTTATATTGTGTCTTAGCCTAAAATCTGTCTCGCCTTAATGTTCATTAAAATTTCAAGACACGTAAGCAACTTAATTCACCTGTTTACTAACAGGTATAGTAGTTTATGTCTTGATCTATTTTTCAGTGCACATGTCAAAGTTCAGTGAAGGGAAGCTTCAGAGGGCAAATATGATTGGCAGAAGCAATTAAGGAAATAGAATGCAATTCCAAGCTTCTAATAATACTATGGGAGTTGTGAGACTACTTGGATGAATTGGAGACACTGCTATTGAAGACAAACTTCACAATTACATCCCCATTAAAGATAATAGTTTTAGAATGCTAGAGTCTCCCTCTATTTTTTTTTGTTGTTTATTGTTCGTGGTTATTTATCTCTTCAATTTATCTTTACATTGTGTTTGGATGGGTGGATTTTAATTAGGAATTTGAATTTAAAATCTCATATTTAAAATCTCACATTTAAAATTCATGGATTCTAAATTTTTTGTTTGGATGATATAAAAAATTTCAAATTACAATATTTAAATTCTTTGCTTGGATCTAAAGTAAAATTTTAAATTTTAAAATCTATATTTGAATTTAAAAGAAACTTGGAGGATTGGTTGAATTCAATGACTCGAATGGCCAACTTTTAATGGGATCAGACAAACAAAGCTGAATAGGATTGTGGCATCAGTGACGATCAGGATGAGATCTCTGACTTCTACTGGGACCAGACCGTCACAATGATGGGGACGAGACCTTGGTCGACTTCCACAGGACTGGTCCAATAGTGATGACAAGGATCGAACTGAAAGGGACGACAGGGATCAAATGGCTGACTTTCACCTGGATCGGACCGACAGTGATGACGGTGACTGAACAGCTGACTTCTACTAAGATCGGATTGACGATGATGATAAGGATCGAATGACTGACTTCCACTAAGACTAGACTGACGGCGATGATGAAGATTGGACGGCTGACTACCATCGAGACCAGATTGATAGGGATCGAACGGCTCTGGATCGACAGTGATGACGAGGACCGGACGACGGACTTCTACTAAGGCAGGATTGGTGGTGATTAGATAGCTGACTTCTACTTAGACCAGACTGACACTAATAATGGGGACCTAACGGCCCACTTTAACCGAGACTGGATCGACGACAAGAACCGATTGGCCAACTTTCAACAAAATTAGACAGATGTTTCTCGTCATTGTCGTTGGTCTGATCCCGATGGAAGTTGGCTATTTGGTCTCTATCGTAGTCGTCGATCAGGTCCTAGTGGAAGTCAACCATCCAGTCCTTATCTTCCCTCACGATTCGATCCCAGTGGAAGTCAATTGTCCGATCCCTATCAGTAGGTCTTAATAAAAGTCATTCTTTCGATCCCCTTCCATCCGGTCCAGGTGGAAGTCGGGCGTCCGATCCCTATCATCACCGTTGGTCTGGTCCTGGTGGAAGTCGGTCATTCAGTCCCCATTGGTGCTATCAGTCTAGTCCCTATAGAAGTCAGCCATCTGGTTCCTGTTGTCGTTGTCGGTTCGGTCCTTGTAGAAGTCAGTCATTCGGTCCCTATCGTTATCGTCGGTCTGGTTTTAGTGGAAATTGGCCGTCTCGTCCTGCTCAATGGTGGCAGCTTGTTTTTGTCAACTTTGATGGTTCGGTCGAATTACCATTGGCAAGTCAATCAAGCCTTTATGCAGTTAGGTCAAATTACAAAAGAGTTTGAGTTAGGATTTGAAATAATAAGAGTTTATAAAGGATTTCAAATTACAAAAAATTAAGAGAGAACTTAGATTTGGATTTGGGTTAAATTTAAATCCATACATTTTTAATTATTCGAACAATGGATTTAGCTCAAATCCAAATCCGAATTCTTGTGTATCTAAACATAGTATTAGTGTATTCTCTTTTTCTTGTTTTTCATTTGTTTGGTTTATTTTAAAAAGTGACAAGCTTTATAGTTTTTAACTGGTATTGATCCCTTAGATTTTGATAAACTTATTTTCATTGACAATGTAACCACAATATTTCCCTCCCATAAATGAGGGTTTCTTAATAAAAGTTTAAGGTACTGTCCTTTTCTTTCCTTAAAATCAAAAAAGAAAGGAAGGGGGAAAAAAGAACTTTCCTGTTTCCCCTCCAACCATGGCTACTAGAGATATGCATTGTGACTCTTATGGTTTTGAGTAAAAGCACTCTCCTTTTGGCTTAGCTTAACTTTCAGGCATCCTTTCCTTACCATACATATGCATGGGTTGTGCTATAGGGAAGCCAAGGGGCAAATACACCCCTTAACTTTGAAAAAAAAATTACAAAAAAGGTCTACATATTTTAATATTTTACAACCTTTAGTCTAAATATTTTACACTCCTTAGTCCAACTTTAGATATTTTGGGTTCAAAAATTTTTAATTATTTTTAAATTATTAATTTTAAAAAAATTAATCTTTTAGTCCTTCAATTTTTAATATACTTGTAACTCAATCCTATAACTATAACTTATTGCGACTCAATCCCTTAATATTTTATTTATCTATGACTCAATATCTGAACTTTTGACTCGCCTATAATTCAATCCGCTAACTTTTGTTAGCCCCCTTTTTTCATGTTAGTTTAGATATCACATCAAAGAGTATAAGGTATTTTAGAATAAGATATGAGCATTTTTTTTATTCCTCTTATTTGATAAGGATAATTTTAAGAAAAATTAAAAATAAGGATCAAATTATAAGAGAGTCAATAGTTAAAGACTGAATCGTAGTTAGTTATAGTTGAGAGACTGTATTATAAGTGAGTTAAAAATTAAAAGACTAAAAGATTAACTTTTTTTAATTTTAAGAATGTTGCACCCCATAGTTTAAGGTCCTGACATTGCCATTGACAACACATGGAGTTCAATTTTGTTTGATATATAGGCAAACATTGCTAAATATATTAGACTTCACCTTTGCAAGGGGTTACAGTTAACAAAATTAGTTAAATCAGTTAATGAAATCAGCTAAACCAATTAGAAAAGAAATGCATGCACGAATGTGTATTGTTTGGATGAGATGATGCAGGGTAGGAATGAAAACAATTCCCGAACTATTGAGTGGATGTTGTTATGTCCTAGGAATTTTAATTGTAATTATTATATTGTGTTTTAAATATATTTTAGTAATTTTGGAGTAAATATAGCAAGAAATAAGAGCTGGCTTGGTGGAGATAGTGTAGCCATTTAATTAGGAGGTCTAAAGTTTGAAACTTAGGGAGCTCAAGAACAGAGATTTGATTGTTTTTGCTTCAGCTCTTTCTAAAATTACCATTTTACCCGTCTTTAAATCTGAAGATATGCCTTCCTCTCCTTCTTCGATTTTTCTAGAACCGTGTGTGAGTGAGAGAGCTTTGATTTTCTGCCCCATTGTACTTCATCTCTTCCCTTCCTTTTTTAGTAGTCACCGATGAAGGTGAAAGCTCGCCGTAGCTGTGCACGCCCAAAGCTCTGTTGTGCTTTCTATTGCTGTTCATCTCCTTCATTTTTTGTTCAGTCCTCGTCGTTCATGCATATGGTGTTGATGGGTGTGAGAATCAGGTCGTCGGCATTGTTAATGTGTGCTGTGGTCTTCCACTGCTAGAAGCTCAGAATCGTGAGCACGTAAGGAGTTGGTCTAAGAGTTTTGGAGGTTTGATTCATGAAAGGGAGGCTAGTGTGTGGCTGTCGTCTTCTCCCCTATTCTGTCGACCATTTCTTTCTCCTCTTCTGTTCATGTTTTTTTTTTTGCTATCCGTGTGGAGGTGAGTGCTCAGATCTTCTTCTTCCTTGCCTTTTGTCCTTGTTCATCTGTGGCTTGTGACTGGGGAGTTGAAAAAAATCTTCCTCCTCTGACTGTGTTGCAGCTTGTTTGCATTGAATCTCTTCTCCCTTATACAGCTCGTGACTTTTTCCCTTTCTTTTTGCATTGTTGATGTTCTGTGATGGCGAGAGATTTTTATTTCTTTCTTGTTGTAGCTGTGTGTGATTGGAGTAGTAGAAGGGAGTCTGATCATATTCAAGATTTAAGCTTAAGAATATGGTTTTTGCTAGCTAATTTCTCTTACTTACAATAGTTCTACCAAAAGAATAAATTGATTTAACTATCTTTGAACTTAAAATTGGTATTGAGGTATTGAGGAAGTTATTGGAAAAAAAAACTTGGATTATTAGTTTATGGTTTAATGCTTATGAGGTGTTTGATAAAATGCCTTAGGAGAGTTTTGCTTGGAATTATAATTATTAAAGTCTCATTAAATTCCTTGGAAGACATAATTGGCTGAGATAGTGTTATCCATGAATTTAGCTTAAAAATTTGGAAAAGGAGATACTTGAATAGGAATTTTTCTATAACTTTGTGGGATCTCACAAGAAACATGGGTTAGCTTGGGGTGTTGTTCATTTGTGAACTTGAATCAAATATTACAAAGAAATTTATTTATGTTATTGAGAGATGAAGTGAATTATTGAGGATTTTATAGTTATTAATTTC
Source organism: Prosopis cineraria (assembly GCF_029017545.1). Lineage (NCBI taxonomy): Eukaryota > Viridiplantae > Streptophyta > Magnoliopsida > Fabales > Fabaceae > Prosopis > Prosopis cineraria. The sequence goes on along the minus strand of NW_026555649.1, from coordinate 14,669 downwards.
TAAAGTATACTGTTATGTGCTTATAACATTGTTCAAATTGTTTTTTTTTACAAGTTCTAGTAATCCTTTATTTGACAAGGACAATCATGAAAATTTGTGAAAGTGTTTGTAAGTTTTTACATTAAAAAGAATGAGTGTTTACATAATTCATGCGAGTCTGATATAGAGAAGAGAAAATTTTAATTCGATGATGATTATTTTTCTCGCATGTTTAGAAATTGATTTTTAAAGAGACTTTAGATAGAACATTGATTACTAATAGCAGTTCCGTTAACCTTTGGCGCGTCATGGTCAATTACTAGCTAGTTTGATTTTCATAAGCTCTGTTTTCACGTCTGTTATTTATGGGTATTGTACCTACATCTGTTTCGTGGCTATGACCATGTTTGGTTAATTATCCTTGTGGACTATGTGTCCACGTCTGTTTCATGGCTTTAGCTGCTTCTGGTTACTTATCCTCGTAGATTGTGTGTTCACATTTGTTAATTGTTCCCTATAAACATGAATTTGATTAGTTAATGATTTTATATTTTAATGACTTTAATTAGTAATCTATTTATAATTATTCAATTTGTTTATTTGCTTCTTTGAAATCAAGTGATAATATTTGATATGATGGTTTAATGATTTAAGATTTCATTTAAGGTTACATAGAGTCCTTTTATTCCAAATTTATTTGAATTTTCAGGATGATAATTGTGTTTTTAATTTTTTTTATGTTTAATTAATTAATTAATTATTTTTGGGACGTTATTTATTGGAAATAATTTTGGTCTCAGATAGTGTAGCTGATGCGGAACCACCAACTGGGCATTGAAGAGTTTTTGATTGACTAGAAGTGGAGAAGCCAATGATTTAACTTTATCTTGATGTAAAGTATTAATTATGAATTTTTATTTTTATTAACTTATTGTTAGGTACTCCACATAGTTTGTAATTAGGTTGTTTATGCTGTTATGTATTTTATCAGCTGGCCAAAAGGAACTCTACTCCTGATTGACTTGATGTTTTTAATAGAAATATTGTATTGTAGAATTTTCAGGAGATCTTATTTATAAAGAAAGTTCTGCCAAAATTTTTACAAAAACACTTAAACTTTTATTTCAAGTCTAATTATGTTTTATAAATAAATATTAAATATTAGATTAAGATTTCTTTTATCACGACTTAAGGGATGTATGATTATGTATACATCTCATGCTAGTCACGTTTAATTTCTGGGACATGACAGATGTATTATGGACTTTAATGAAGTATTGATATAATTTTATAAAAACATATCAATATTTATGAATGAAAGTAATACACATACTCCCTTTGTTAAAAATATAAGATATTTCAAACTAACCCTATCTTTTTATATTTACCTCTATCAAATACCCTACAATAAATATAAAGTCATTATCAATAGGGGTACTTTTGAAAAAAAAAGCAATGATTATATCTTAAAAGACTAAAAATGCCTTATATTTTTAAATATCTAACTCCGCAAAAAATGCCTTACATTTTTAACAGAGAAAGTGCATGGTATAGTCATCGTTCAAACTTTGGCAAATGTGCAGAAGCAAGAATATATTACAACGACACCCCTATTTTGATTTAATTCTAAAAAAAACAAAGTGCATTAAGTATCGCCAATTTATTATTATTTAAATGAACAAATTAGTCAATAAGTTCTTCTAATAAGACTAAATAAACTAAGAGTAAAATATGTAACATTCTCAATTGTTAACCGAATTAATTAAGTTCGATTACATTAATTAAATGTATTAGTGAAGTGTATGGCTAGATAGGCCTTGTGCATTAAATCTAGACCTAGCCGCAGCAACTAGGAATATAACCTTACTAACATAATTCTTGTTTTTACATGTTTGATGTGGTGGCTTTTCCCTATTGCCAAGTAGTAGGTATGTGATTTCTTTATCATGTAAAACCATTTTTCATCAATATGGATTATGTTGTACATATATTGAAAAGTTAGATCATTTGGTATACTTTCTTATTCTAGCATGGACAAACATCACCTCAATTTAGCAAGCATGTTTTACTCCTTTAAATATGGTTTGATTGCACTTGTGTGGCGCCATGGAACTCCTTTTTTTGAAGTCTGATCAGTGATGTCTTGTTAACTGCTAGCATACTTACAAGAGACCTTAAGTAGTTCTTTATTGTACAAGAATTGCCATGACTTGTTCCATGTTCATATTAGGTCCCTTTGTTCCACACCTGTTTGTCTTTCTATGAGTTGCATTCCCTATTTCCTTAACTTGATGCCAAATGCATTGAATTACTCTCATTGAAACTGAGTATGCTGAAGCTATCTCTCTTGTTGTGATACTGCTCAATTTACCTTGGCAGATTGAGTGTAACAAAATCTTACAAATAGCAACACATTCTTTATTTGATAAGAACCTTCTTTTACATGGTTGCTGCCTTGGTGATTCAATTATATTGCCTTCCATATTTGTCTCTGTTTCAAAAGTTTATTGATATTAGATTTCAAAAGTCTATTCAAATTTATGTTCACCCTACTTTCTATATAAAATATCAAATTATGTGTGCATAACTAAATATTTTGATTATTTGATTGCTGTGGTATTTGCTAGCGTTAGGTGCACTCCATATTGCTGTACATTACATAACTAAATATCAAATCATGGCTTGATCCAAGTTTATTTAAAGAATCTTTTGAACTGAATAAAAAATTATTAATTGGATTCTTTTGGAAGCTTTGAGACTGTGATGGTCACTTTGGTCTAAGATATTTCATGAATAATATTGTGCCATGTTATTGCATGTTGAATTTATTTAAAAAGCCATTTGGGATATTGTTCTTAACATTTATTTAATCTGTATCTTTTAGTTTCTAATCCAAGATGTTTGCTTTCTTATTGATTCAAGTTCAAGTTGGTAGTTCTCCCATATATAAGATTGAAAGGAGGTTGGGTAAGGGTGGTTTGAGGGATGTAGAGAAATTTTACATTGTGGATTATTTATGAAATACGCCTAGTCATGTTATATATTTTTTTTTATTAAGATTTAATTGTCAACATGGATGTTTTGTGTCAATGCTTCATAGTTTGCAAGTTAACACTTTGGAAAATTGACGATAGTGATAAAGCAAAGAGCCATGTGAAGGGAAACAGGCTAAGCACACTCTTTCCCTTGGCGGTGGCAAAGTTCTGCAAGGTCAGAAGTGCTCTATTCTGGGAGATAAGAGAGATGAGGAAACTAGCTAGGATGGGTTATGGATGGAGCAGGGTTTTGGGACTTGGACGTCTCTACTCCTAAAACCCTTGATGGTTTGGCTTCTCCAATTCTTGGAGACTCAATTCTGTTGGGTCTATCCAAAGGGACAAGGCTTTCAAGACCCAATCAAATGGATTTCATGCAATGCTTCATGCATGCACCTCTTATTCTGAGCTATGCTAAACCTCAAGGCTTATGTCTCCAACGTGTGCTCACCATCCCTTTTTCTGATCGCTGGTAACTCCCTTGTCCATGAACCCTATTCTCTACCAAAGTTTGAATGTGTAGATGTGGTTTTAAGTTTTATGGTGGATTCTTTATTCAAATAAAAGAAAATTGTGCATTGGCTAGTCACGTTCTATTGTTATGAAGATTTAATTGTCCACATTAATGTTGTGAGCCCATGCTTCATTTTGTAAATTTTTCTTTCCCCTTTTTTCTTGGTGAAAACCAAGTCAAAGGTTTGTCATTTGTCTAGAGACAAGTTCTCCTTTCTAAAGAAGATTATGTTATTTTTTCAGACATGCATGTTATGTCCTCATAGTATGTTTACAATCTAAATTAGCTAGTGGTATCAATTATTGTTTTCTTCATGTGCTCAATTGTGTAACTTGTCGGTGTTGTGAGTTAATCTGTGGTGTACATTTATTCTTCTATAGATTTTAGTCAATGTGCAAATTTACTGTCACTGGCTTTTTACAGTTGCTTATACATTGCTCTGGAAGGATAAGAAGCAAATTGGCACTGCATCGTTAGTTTTGTTTGCCGTATACTACTACAACTTCATTGCATTCGGGTCTACTATATTTTGGTTTTTTCTATATGGTACAAGTGATATATTTTTTTCTATCTTTCTACTATATTTAAAAAATTATGGGGATATGGTGCTTTAGGAAACCATTATTAGGAACTAAATAGAAATACTAGAGAGTTAAATTTTATATACGGATATTCTAAGTTTCATAAGGATAGATATCCTTGCCATTTTTTTCTTCATTGATTGCATGTTGCTTTTCTCCTTGATTATTGTTTAGGTAGACATTCTCACACATGGGAGGAGCATTTAAGTCCAAAAAATGTTGTTGATGTCCCCACTGTCTTCCTCAACTGGAGCATTTAAATTAAAAGACATGCAGCAATTTTTCATGGTGAAAGGCTGAAGCAATTGGTGGTCTCATGCATTTTTGTTTCTTTTGTTTTGTCTGCTTTTTCTCTCCTTTTTAGAAGGATGTATTTTCCCAAAAAATTTTCCCCCCAATTCATTTCGACCTTCCTGCCAGTAAGTGTAAGTAAAGTTGATAGACTTTTTTTTTTACTGTCACTAATCAACTTTTCTGTAAAGTATGAGAGAGAATTACTTGGGAAATAATATTATATTGCTTGGATCACTTTTTGGTTTTCTATCCGAGGATTAGTTTTAAAATTTCATTTGTAATTATTCTTTATACTGTTGTTATATTAGTATTGGTGAGATTGGTAAAAATGACTTACAAATAAGACTAGAGGGAGTAGATCTTTTTTTAAGCTGACAAGAAATGTGATGATTGCTTCATTAGGGATGATCTTTTGAGTGATTTAGTGAAATCTGTGAGGGGGGAGTTTTGTGCACAGCTAGAGGTTGATCAAGCACAAGATATGTCACCAAAGAGTCACTACTTTTCATATATAAGCAACAAAAATGAAAATCTTGAAACTTTAGAGATTTTTCAAATGCCACTAGTTACATAGTTGCCTCTTGTTCTCCTTCAATTTTGGCATAAATGGTTATATGGTATCCAGGCTATGTCATCTCAAGTACTTACGGGAATTATCATTGAGGGGATATGAAAATCTCAAAAACATGACCAATGGTATTAGCAATTTAAAGAACTTGCATTATTTGGATCTTTCTTGGACTTCAAATGAGAAATTACCAAATTCAATGTGCTTGTTGATTAATTTACAAACTTTGAAATTAATTCATTGCCGTTGCTTGACAAAGTTGCCATCAAATTTCTGCAAACTCATCAACTTGCGTCACTTTGAGTTGGTAGGTTCTAACATAGAAAAGATGCCAAATTATATAGGAAAATTAAAGCATCTCCGAACAATGAACAAATTTGTTGTGGCAGAGAAAGGAGGTTCAAAATTAAAAGAATTGGGTATCTTAGACCACTTAACAGGTTCACGAAGCATCTCAAATGTGGGGTGCATAGATGAAACTACAGAAGTAAGAGAGGCCAAATTGAAAGAAAAGCATTTAGATACATTAATGTTGCAGTATTGGCGCTGTCATGAAGTGGCACTACATCAAGAGTCTATAGTGGAAGCACTTGAGCCAAATCATGCTATAGAAGAGCTCACTGTTGATGGATACATAGGTGGCAAATTTCCAAATTGGGTTGGTGGTTCACATTTAGCCAATTTAGTGTCTTTATATTTGCTGAGGTGTGCCAAATTTGAGCAATTACCACTATTTGGGCAACTACCTTCCCTCCAGAAACTTGTCATTAAAGGATTTGATGGAATAAAGGTGATAGGTGAAGAATTTTACGGGAATGGCTCCTCCAGTGCCCCATTTTGTTGCCTTTCATATTTAAGTTCTGATGAGATGTTGGATGGGGAAGAATAGAATATAAGTCATCAAGATGAGAGTTTCTCTTGCCTTTAAGAGCTTTATATATGTGATTGTCCTAGACTGACAAAGTCTCTGCCTCAACACATTCCTTATTTAGAAACATTAGACATTGTGGCATGTGGAAATTTGGAGACTACACTTCCCAAGTCCTCTTCCATGAAAAGGCTATATTTAAATAATTGTAAGAACATTACAATAAAAGACACGCCCATATGGAGCTCCTCAGATGTGTTTCCACCTCTTCATTTCTTGTCTTTATCTTGCTGTCCAGGAATGGAATCTCTTCCCCAAGGAGGTATGCTTTCCAACTTAGCAGAATAGTAGCATCTAGGAGATGCATTCATTAGGGAGATGCGAATCCCCTACAGGCTACATCTAGGAGAGCAAAAGCATCTAGCAGAATAGCAGCATCCCTGCTTCAACCTTTTTCTTCCATTTTTCCATATTACAATTTTAATAGGGCGGGTCATGTTAAAAAGACAAGAGTGAATAACAATATAGGCCAAAAAAAAAAAATTAATACTTGTGAAATTATTAGATTTAGAAAAGGGTTAGAATAAGATAAACTCAATCAGTATTTTGGTCTGAATATGTCTCATATCATATCATGTTAATGAAAAGCTTTTATTAATTAAATATAGAGACATTATTAATTGGATCCGCATTTTTCATTTATATAACCCAGATATATAGGCACCCATGCGCGTATATTTTATTACAAGATAAAATATATCAAAATATTTCCTTGTTCAAGATAAAACATGAGCTGGCCCACAGAAAATTAACCCTATCTAACAAATTAGAGAAATTATTAAACATGCGTGACTCCAACTGTAGTAACTCGAATGGGCACTTCAAAAAAAAAAAAAAAACACTAATCACAGGAGTCACTTCACTTGGGTTAAAAGTAATAATATGCTAGAATCAAAATTATCCATCCTCGTCCATATGAGAATGAGAATGTGAAAACAAGAATATAGTAGCTGGCAGGTAGCAGCACGGAATTATGAAAAGTCTTTGTGGAAAAGAAATCAATATGCATCGCACAAACATTATCTCTGATTTCAATTTCGGATCAGTAATTCCCAACAACCAATCAACAAAGAAGCGACCCTTAAACCAACGAATCTCACTTTCTTCATCCATCTCTTCCCGGTTTTCGTCCTCCGTTGCTGCTCAATACTTGCTTGTGCTAAGTTTTACGTAGTTAAGCCATGGCTGAGTTGGTTTCCGGAGCACTTCTCACCGCTGCCATCGAGGCGGTTCTCAATAGATTGGCTTCTGGTGATATTCTTGACTTTCTCCGTGTCAGAAATCTCCAGGATAACTTCCCGCTGAAAAAACTAAAGACGACCTTTAACAGTCTCAACAAAGTCATGGAAGATGCTGAGGAGAGGCAATACGCAGACCCTAATGTGAAGAACTGGCTTGATGAGCTCAGAGGCGTTGTGTTCCAGGCTGAGGACCTGTTGCTTGAGATTGCAACAAAGGCCTCTCGACGGCAACTGAAACTTGAACTTCACCCCCACACAGGTAAACTACGCAACCGCTTAACTTCCAATGTGAAATCCTTTGAAAAAGATATCGAACAAAGGATCCGGAAACTTGTCGACTACCTAGAACTCTTAGCAAAACAGAGGGATGACCTAGGGTTGAAGGTTGGCTCTAGCGCACTCACTCAAGGGGGAGCGAATAGGAGAGTTTGCCAGAGATTGCCAGAATCGTCTTTGATAAATGAAGCTGATATATTTGGTAGAGATGCTGATAAAGAGAAACTAGTCAAGTTTTACTGTCGCGCAACAAGGGCAAGACTCAATCCCCAATGGACGTGATTGCCATTGCAAGTATGGGTGGAATGGGTAAGACCACTCTGGCGCGGCTTGTTTATGAAGACAAAAGGATGATAGATGGATTTCACTACAGAGCTTGGGCGTGTATTTCTAAAGAGTTTGATCTTGTTCACGCAACAAAAGCGATTCTTAAAGTACTTGATTGTTCAATTGAACTTGAAAAATCAGATGATTTAGATCCACATCAACGTAAACTACAGGAAATGTTAAAGGATAAGAAATTTTTTGTGGTTCTTGATGATGTATGGAACAAGAATCATGCCATTTGGGAGGCCTTTCGAACTCCTTTCAACTATGGAGCTCCAGGAAGTAAATTTCTCATAACAGCACGTGAACAAGGGGTGGCGAAAGTCATGCGGTGCACAGATATTCATTTTTTGGAGCCATTGCAAAATGAATATCCTTGGAAGTTATTTGCAAAACATGCATCTAGTGACCAATATGTTGATCCAGGACTTGAATCAATTGGTAGAAGAATCATTAACAAGCGTGGAGGATCGCCTTTGGCCATAAAAACATTGGGAAGCTTGTTGGGCACAAAACTAGCTCCTCAATATTGGGATGCAATTTTGAAGAGTGATATTTGGTCCTTATCAGAGGATGAGAGTAATATAATCCCATCTTTAAGGTTGAGCTACCATTATTTACCTTCTAATCTCAAGCGTTGCTTTGCATTTTGTTCCCTCTTTCCGAAAGATCACTTGATAGAAAAGGATGTTCTTATTCAACTATGGATGGCTGAAGGTTTGTTACATTCCCCTCACACAAGTAAAAGCTTTGAAGAAGTTGGCAATGAAATTTTCAATGACCTAGAATCTAGGTTATCAAAAAAGAATGGCAATTGCTTCGTGATGCATGATCTTTTGAATGATCTAGCGAAGTCTGTGATGGGGAAGTTTAGTGTGCAACTAGAGATTGATCGGGCACAAGAAATTTCAACTGAGGCTCGCTACTTTTCATGTATAGGCAAAGCAAATGAAAATTTTGAGAAAGTTTTCAAATGCCACCAATTACGTAGTTTTATCCTATTGCATGAAAATTCCATCTCCAAGTATGACATAATATATAGACTTTCTCATCTCAAGTACATACGGGAGTTATCTTTGGAGGGGTGTCAAACTTTCAAAAAGTTGGGGGATGATTTAGCAATTTGAAACACTTGCATTATCCAGATCTTTTTGAGACGTCAATTGAAAAATTGCCAAAATCAATGTGCTTGTTGGTTAATTTACAAACATTGAAATTAAGAGGTTGTCACATGACTGGGTTCCCATCACATTTCTACAAGCTCATCAACTTGCGTCATCTTGATTTGGATAGTTGTTATGACATAAAAAAGATGCCCAAGAATATGGAAAGTTGAATCGTCTCCAGACAGTAAATCATTTTTTCTCGGCAAAGAAAGGAGGGTCTGGTTTGAAAGAACTAGGTGCCTTGAACCATTTAATGGTTCTCTAACCATCTCTAATATGGAGATCATTAATGAACCCACAAGTTTGAGAGAGGCCATTTGAAAGAAAAGCATTTGGATAAATTAATTTTGAATTATAGACAGTATGATTACAGTCTTGAAGTAGTAGAATATCAAGAACACGTATTAGAAGGGTTTGAACCAAATAATACTTTAAAAGAGCTCGTTATTGAAGGTTACAGAGGTACCAAATTTCCAAACTGGCCGGGTGGTTCACACTTTTTACCCAATTTAGTTTCTTTATCTCTGTCGAATTGTACCAACTGTGTGAACTTACCGCCACTTGGGCAACTATCTTCCCTGGAGAAACTTGAGATTTATAGATTTGATGGAATAAAGGTGATAAGCGAAGAGTTTTATGGGAAAAATGGATCCTCTAACAACCCATTTCGTTGCCTTTCACATTTAACATTTCATGATATGATGGACTGGAAGGAATGGAAGATTTGTGAAGAAGATAAGAGTTTCCCATGCCTTCAAGAGCTTTGTATATGGGGTTGTCCAAGACTGACAAAGTCTCTACCTCCACACCTTCCATGGTTAAAAAAGTTATACATACTTGGGTGTGATAACTTGGAGACAACACTTCCCAAGTCCTCTTGCATGGAAGGTATATGGTTAAAGGGGTGTAGGAAGATTGTAGTAAAAGATGTGGCCACATGGAGGGAAGTAATACGGCGAGCAGGCATGCTTTGCACCCTACCACGTCTTGCATGCTTCATACACTTTGCGTCTTGGCGTTTGCATGTGTCTGATTATAAGTTGAAAGAAATTTCATTTAGTGATGGTGAGTTTGAAGATGGAGATCAGTCCTTCCCTGAGGAGGGCTTGCTGCCATCCAACGTCGAGTCTCTTTCATTCTCAGGTTGTGGCAACTCGAGAAGATTAAACTACAGGGCTCTTCTCCGCCTCAATTCTCTCACTTCCTTATCTTTTTGAGACTGTCCGAACATGAGTTTTGAAGACAGCAACTTCCCTCCATCCCTTTCTCATTTACCTATTGATAATTGTCCATTGCCCGAGGAGAAGTGTCAAAAAAGAGACAGGAAGAGACAGGACCAGATTGGCCAAAAATTGCTGTTATCCCTCATGTCACCATACGCAGAGCTTGACTCTCATTCTGCGCAAAGGTGCTTAATTCATCCACTTTATTACTACTCCCACATATGTATACAATATTAATGATTTTATAATTGATAATTTTGTTTTTGTTCTTCAGTTATTATTATTATTCATCAAATTAAGTTATATTATTGCATGCTCACTCAACATATCCCGTGGATTCTTCTTTGGGTAGACGTTATCCTAAAGCTACAATCTCAAGTTTCTTGGGAGCAGAACATCAATTATTAACACTGCTTATGTTGGAAAAGGTACGCACTTCTTCCTCTGTATTAATGCCACATGCTTAATAATTAGCAATTCCTTGTACTTTCTGTCTTTCCATTTCTTAAAAAAGTCATGTCTAAATATTTTATAATTTTTAAAATACCTTCTGCGTGTTTTTGTCCTCATTGAAGTATACCGATACAAAGTACTCGTATTTTGCTGAGACATTTCTTAGATGTTGTCACATGATTAAATCTGTAGTGATTTATGTTAATCAATTTACAGATATGAATAACAATTTATATTCTCTTGCTTTGTTTACATCATTAGATTCAGCTTTCATATTTGCCAAAAAAATCAGACCATATATCCCTTACTAATGTGGTGACCAAAATGAAAATAGGACAAGATTTAGGTACTTAATCTTATATACTCAATGTATACAACAAAATCAAAATAAATGAATTTTAATGTATTATTAATATTAATAACAAAAGTTTGTTATAAAATAAATGAGATATAAAGTACCTACAATGTCTTAGATTTAATAAAAACAAGTACTTTAAATATATAAGGGTAAGTATATACTCCCTTCATTAAAAAATATAAGATATTTTTTGAAGGGTTATACATGTTCAAAAATATAAAATATTTTTATATTTTAAGGTCTAATCATTATACTTTTTCTAAAAATACCCTTAATAAATAAATTAATTTACATTTATTTTGAAGTGAAACACTATATTAAATAAAGGTACATATGAAAAAAAATGATGTTAGCTTTAAGATAAGTAATTACTTTATAAAGATGAGACTCAGTTAAAAATGTCATTATTTTTAAAGGAGGGAGTAAGTTTTTCCTACCAAAATAGATATCCTTCAATACTTAATTTTTTTTTAACATATCCGACAATCAACTTTATTATCACTTGTTCAACACTTGGGCATTCATAATGGCAATTGCTTCTAGTTTGAACTTTGAATTTGTTGTCTTCCCATATTCATACTTTTAATTTTGACTTTTTTTTATATTATCTAAATTTTGTATACATAAGCATAGAGGGGTAGTTGTTCTTCTACATTTTCTAAATTTCTATCAAAAGAATTGGTGAACTTTAAAAGAAAAATAACGTGTTATACTTTGATTAGTAATTAAGTCTACGTACAAATAGATATATAAATAATTTTTTTACTGTATATTTTATGACCTGAGCTAAATAGATATATTCAGGCTATTTCATTGTTGCGGGTAAAAAGTAAAGGCTGAATTTTGTTTTTGCTTTTTTAGCTATTATCATTCGTCCAAATTATTGCAAAATTATTAAGATCTTCTAATGTTTTGTGTTTTTGGTACAGCAATATTCCTGAAGCTCCAATCTGCAGTTTCTTAGAGCAGCATATGAACACTGATTGTCATGCTTGAAAAGGTCGTATTTCCTCTGTATTAATCCTATATGCTTAGAAATTCTCTGAACTTCCCCATTTTCTAACAAAAAGTCCGATCAATTTTTCCCCTGAAAATAGATCAAAGGCTCAAAGAAGGAAATTTCTCAGATGAATGAATGGATGGATGGATGGATGAATTACAAGTGTAGGGTGAAATAAATCACAGAATAAATTAGGTGAGGAAGCATACTCCTTTTATATCATGTCTTCGCCTAAAATCTCTCACCTTATTACTCATTAAAATTTCAAAACATGTGAGCAACTTAATTCACTAGAGTTACTAAAATGGGACAGTGGGTTATGCCTTGATATATTTTTCAGTGCATATGTAAAAATTTAGTGAAGGAAACTTCAGGTAACAGATATGATTGGCAGAAGCAATTAAGGAAATAGAATGCAATTCCAAGCTTCTAATAATACTATGGGAGTTGTGAGACTACTTGGGTGAATTGGAGAAACTGTTATTGAAGACAGGCTTCACAATTACAACCCCATTTATAGATAATAGTTGTAGAATGTTAAAGTATAGGAGTGTTTTTTTAATTAAGCGCTATAGGTTAATATTCTAAAAAATATATTTTAATAAGCTCTATTAAATGTTTTCTTGGATATATTTTGAAGCCCTTTTCACGAAAATGCTTTGAAATGGGTGCTCATATTTGCATTTTTTGTAGTAGCGAGTCTCTCTCTCTCTTTGTTTGTGCTTATTTGTATTTTAATTTTACTTTCATATATTCTCTTTCTCCTTCTTCGTACATTTCATTGACATCTTTTTTATGTATTTTTTCTAAAAAGTAATAGGCTTTGTAGTTTTTAACTGGTATTGATTTCTTTGACTCTGATGTAGTTATTTTTATTGATTATGTAGCCATGGTATTCCTTCACCATAAGTGAGGGTTTGTTAATAAAATTTGTAGGTGCCCTCCTCTTTTTCTTAAAAAAAGAAAAAAGAAAGGAAAAAAAAAGAAAGAACTTCTCTGTATCATCCAACCATTGCTGCCAGAAATGTTTATATGTGACTCCTGTGGCACTGAAGTAGAAGCACTTTCTTTTAGCTTGGCTTGATTTAACTTTCATGGGACCTTACCACAAATGGACTTCAATTTTGTTCGATATATAAGCAAACATTACTAAATACAGTTGATTTCATCTTTGCAAGGGGTAAGAGTTAACGAAATCAGTTAAATCAGTTAATCTGATGAGAAAAATAATGCACATGAATGTGTCATCTTTAGAAGAGATGATGCAGGACAAGAATGGAAACAACTCTTGAACCTGTTGAGTGGATGTAAAGTTTAGTGAACTACTGGTAGGATTGGACGTTGATTTTTGAGCATTTCAATTCAGGGAAAAAGAATACTGAACTATTGAAAGTGATAATATGTTTGATAAGTTTAGTCAATTCATCAAAAGATCTTTCATCCGCATTTCTTGATTTTTTTAAAACAATTTAATTCAATTTTTTTATTCTAGTTCTTCCTTATAAAATCGTTGAATTATTGAAACGCGTGAATATATATCTAATATCTATGTAGACATATTGTGTATAAAATATTAATAGACAAATGTGAACTTTACGAATACAAAATTTCAGGATCGTGCTAGCAGACCATCAACAATATTCAAGAATGATCCTTCTAACCATTCTTCGTAACATATAATATATCATGGAAATTATCGAGATTGGATTTAGCCAAAAAAAAAAAAAACTAATCCCTCACAACTTAATGACCCAATGTTTGAATATTTATTGTGAGAAATGCTCACATTTAATGTCTGATTATGTATTGTCTTTAATAAGAGGATACTTATACATAATCAAAATAATATATCATAGAAAAATGATTTTATAGAACATATCAATATTTATAAAAAATGACACATTCAACCTTTGACATGGGTGCAGAAGCGAGAAATTATTATAACAGCACCTGTGTTCTGACTTGATTCTCAAAAACAGAGTGCATTAAGTACCAACAACAATTATTATGATGATATTTTTAATTGAACAAACTAATCAATAATCAATGAGCTCCTCCAATAAGACCAAGTAACTTTGTTTTGTTAAATTAATAAAATCCAGTATTCGAGTTTAATGAAAATAAATTTCCATTAACAGCAGAAAACCCCTCAGGAAACGGAGAATTGCAAAGAAAGTTTCTAAATAGACCCTTTTGTTGTATTCAAAATCCAGCAAACAAAAATATCTTGCATTCCATGTCTTTCTTTCTTTTCAAATATTTGTTTTTCCATTTTGTACAATTTGGATGAAGATCTTTAGTCGTAGAGTTAACATGTAACGTACATTTTCAAATAACCAATGATTACATTTTTTAACCCCCAAAAAAAAAAACAAGTAAAAAAAAGGAAAAAAAATAAACAAACATCATGCTGAACTTAAAAGTAAAACACGTGTAAGCTCGCAAAAGGTTGACTCGAAAAAGAATTACGTGGATCATCTTAGATTTGCTGAAGAAAGAGTGAATATCAGCTGCAACCATCAAAGATAAAAACATTCAGCCAGTGCCTTCTTGTAAAAGAATTTCGGCTAGCAAACTAGATTAAAATCTTGGATCCAAGATCCTCATCTATATAAAAAAAATGAACCAATAAAAATTAAGGATAGAAGTGCAATTTGACTGTCAATTATTTTTTCAGAGGCACTGAGTAGTCTATATTATAAAATGGTGTGAAATAAATTCTCAAC
>NW_026555648.1:0-55180 GCF_029017545.1 Prosopis cineraria | reverse complement strand
TTATTTATGATTTGTCCAATTAAAATGTTTCAAGTAATTTAAATAAAATATTGTATGATATTTTTTAATTAATTTTATTTTTATAACATAATGCACATTTAATTTTTACCTTTTCTCTCTCCACTATCATTAATATCAAAATTAATTTATATTAAAATCATCTAAATGTTATGGTTTTATTAAATAGATTATAAATGATAAGTTGCATTCGATCTAACTAAGTATTTCTTTTCTTTTATAAACAAAGGAATTAATGCTCCCCAACTATAAATATATATAAAAGGGGGGGAGCTTTTATTTGGTGTTCATTAACGATGATAATTAGCAACTGTGACTAAGTCAAAGTTCACTTAAAATAATCCTTTATAGTGACGTTTCTTTGAAGTTCACTTGGAACATTTGGTGTTCATTTAATTTCTTTAAAGTGACGTTTACCCCAAAAAAAAAAATTCTTTTGAAATATTATTTTTTTGGATTAATATCAAAGCCATACCAGTACACATGTGGGGAAAAAAATTCTTTTGACTTGCTTTCTCGAGTCTACCAGTTGATTTGAACATTTTTAATTGCTGTCATCAATATCATTAGCCATTTCTAATTTAAATCTTAGCGTTTAGGAGTTAGGACCGTTACATAACCCCAGTCAAGTAGTATATCAGCCGCAACAATACCAGTGAAATATAGAAAGAGAGAGTCATGACATTAAATTAATAATAGTTAGAGTAAGATACCCTCACTTCTTTTCTATTTTATCTTAATTATATATATCTTTTTTTTTATTTTATAAAATACAAATATCTCATCTATTTTTATATTTTATTTCTATTCACAAAACTGTTAATTGACCGTTAGATAATATGTGTTGGATCAACATATCCATTCTTTAAATATAAATATTGTCTGAAAATTATCCAAATTATCTAAAAAAATTAATGCATATAATTTTTTACTTTTTTATTATAAATCTAATACGAAAACTTTACAAACAGGATTAATTAAGTGCTTCTTAGTTCTTATCTTCCATTAAGCCGAGTCAGAGCAGCTTTATTCTTGGCAGGCTTAGTTCGGACAATATCATTATGACATATTTCTTTTAGTACTATTTATAATTTTTTCATTTTATTATAAATTATATTATTAAATTTTATTATAAATTTTTTATTTTTTATTAAATGTTTTAAAGAAAAAATATGTTATTAAAATATGTATATTTAATAAAAAAATTTAAAAACTTATTAAATTTTAAGATAAAATTAATAAGTTTTAAAATTTTTTTAATATTGAAAAACATGAAAGAGAAATATATGCGTTAATTTTTTTTTCTTTCAGATATTGGGATGACCTCATGCACACCAAAGTATCCACTTTCTGCGTTTGTACAAGCATATCAATTAGTACTAGCTTATTAACATATTACTTGATTTTTAATATATTAACTGTTAACATGCTAAATAAAAATAAATTATATTGCTAGTTATTAAAAATTATGTTATTAATCAATAATTAATATTAACTTCGTATTAATAAAAATAAAAGTGATGTTCAATGTTTATGTCGTACATGCTACTGCTTTTCTTTTTATCAAATAAATTATTTTAAAGAAAACATATCAATCATTATTTTAAAAATTGAGAAATTTTTTTAATAAATTTAATTTTTATTATTTAAATAATAAATGTCATATTACCTTAACTACGTCAAAATTATTATTTGGAGTAGGTATCTTGTATACATTAATTTTTTTTAACAAAATTTAAAGGCTTATCTTAATCTAGTATTCAAATTATTAACCAGTATGATATATGAGAATATGTTAAAAAATACCATATAGAAAAAATAATATTATGTTAAAACATAAATTTAATATCTTATTTTTTAAAAAAAAATTAATGTATTAAACTTGTCATTTCACATTGAATACTTTTTACAATTTTAAAAATGTTCAGTTCATTTAAGTAATTATTATTTTATGAT
The DNA here is from genome assembly GCF_029017545.1 of Prosopis cineraria. NCBI lineage: Eukaryota > Viridiplantae > Streptophyta > Magnoliopsida > Fabales > Fabaceae > Prosopis > Prosopis cineraria. The sequence goes on along the minus strand of NW_026555648.1, from coordinate 53,206 downwards.
TTTATAGTATAACATTATTTTAATAATATCAATTATTTCAACTTTAAAAAAAATAAAATAAATAGTATATATATATATATATATATGTTATGTTTTTTAATTTGGCCCTCTCCTCCAATCTGGTTTTATTTCTAGTAATTAATTAGGTTAATGGTTATTTTTATTTTTTAATTATACATGAAAGGTTACAAATTCTTTTAAATTTAATTATAGATCAATTTGTCCTTCAACTTTAAAAATTCCTCCCATTTTTACTCTGACTTTAAAATACTTAACATCGTTAGTTATTAATAAATTTTACTATTTTAAATATTTTTTTTATTATATTAAAATTTATTTTTTCTTCAATTTATATTCAGAGAATTATGTTTGTTTTTCCATTCAAATATCTTATAATAAAAATATATAATATGAAACTTATTAAGGATGAAAAATAATAGGGTGGCAATGAAAAAAATATTTAAAGTTAAAGAATAAAATTAATTTAAAATTAAATTCACTTTAAAAATAAAAAAAGAGCCTTCACCTTTGTTAATTCAAAGTTTCCGGGTCTCATTAAACAAAGCACATATAGGTTTGGCGACCTGCACACCAAACAATCAAACATCAATCCATATAGATTGACTTGTCAGCTGGGGAATCTTAAACAATCACGTGATCGTACGTGTTTAGAATAATTCCAGCTGCCTCGTCATCACAAACAAAATTGTATATACATGTATTTTGACCTCATGAATGGCACATGTGTGAATATGAAAGTCATCGATTAATTTAACGAAGGGAAAAAAGGTCAAAAGAATTAAAAGGATAAAAGATTTTGATGTTTGAAATTTGGGTTAATGAAAATTTAAATTTTTTTAATACGATACAAAGAAAAATGTAATGCAAGATAAATCATGTCATGTCAAAAGTTATTAAGTTTCTACAACTTGGGATGAATCATTGATAATCATAATATGTAATTTTTTTTAAAGGCTTTGTGTTTAAGTATGCTGGCACATTTATTAGTTTTTTTTAAAGGTATAATAAAAAAATAACTTTCATGTCTCTAGTTGTAAGATGCTTGATTTTCTTGAAAGTTTCGAGTAGTAGATGGTTCTTGGATTTGCAAGCATGTTGTTTTTACCTTAATTTATTCAATAGTTTGGTTAGAGGTGTTCATGGGACGGGACCGGGATACCCCGGTCTCGTGTCCCGTCCTGAAAAAAAGATCGGGACTAAATTTTGATTTCGTGTCCCGTCCCGTCCCGAAAGTCATCCCGTCCCATAAGAGTTGAGACGGGATTGGGATAAAATTGGAACGTCCCGCTGTCCCGATAAATGAAATAATATCAGAAAAAGATCTGAATAATAATGTTCATTAAAATTTTAAATTATATAATTTATTAAGTTTAAAATCAAAATAACACAAGTACATAAATAACAATAATTTAAAGAAATTATTGAATTATATTAATCACAACTATATTATAATAAAAAATATAAGTGATCTTTATGCTATAAGATTAGCAACAACAGGCAAGTCAAACACAATATCAAATAATTGTTCTTCTACTTTAGTAAAAATGTACTAAGCTAATTACTCTTCTAAAAATAAGCAAGAAAATACGTTATAAATAAAAGTTATTAAATAGATAGATATAAGAATAAAGTATATTAATATAATTAATATATTATAAAAAAGATATCGCCATGTTTATTCTATACCATTAAAATTATCAATATAAAAACACTTTAGTTTTAAATAAGAATTATAAGTATTAAAATTATAATTGATATAATTAATATAAGTATAAATTATATTAATATAATTAATATATTTAAAATAAAAAATAATATATATAATATTCGGGATGGACGGGACGTCCCGATGGTAATCTCGTGTCCTGTCTCCTCCCGAACCCCTTTCCTGTCCCGTTCTGTAAAGTCCCGTCCAGATTATTTTCGGGGCGGGACAAGATCCATCCCGATATGATCGGGACGATATCGGACCAATCGGGATGGGTCCAAATTGAACACCCTTAAGTTTGGTATTGATTTATTTGAGATTAAAATAAGCCAATCATACATGATGGTTTTTTGTTTGCTTGCAGAAATTTGTGGGTGGGTCAATAACTGATAGTTATATTGCTGCCAATTCAAAGATAAATGTGTACTTTGTATGCCTTTTAGGTGATCATTAATTTGGGAAATTTATGCTACATATATTTGTAATTGAGTTTCAAGATCTCTTTTTTGTTTATTTTATTCTTCATGTTCCAATAAAGATGCATTGTCTCCCTTACATATGTAGATTGTCAAGTAGTTTTTAGTCTATAATGCAAGTGAACATGCCCTCAAGAAAGTATGTGTTAATCATGTTTTCTCATTTACTGGAAATGGCCCCTCCTATATTTCTTAAAAGATATGATAAATGTTGAAAACTCTAGAGTAAAACGTGTTTCTGCTATGCACTTGCTTTTATTGACTCAGAAGCTTAGATGTGTTATTGGCAATATGAACTGAGTTCATGCCTTCTTTTTGGTTGAATGAGTGCAAGAAACTCAACAATGCAGACCTTTTTTTGTATATGTGCTTCCCCTTTTTGTTTAGGCATTTGAAAAACTTTTGATGATAATATGAACTAAGTCAATGCATTGTTATAGTGATTTGATTAGAACTGTTATGGTGTTATCTTAGTGACGAGACAAAAGGAGAAAGATGATGGAGATTCTTTGGGCAGAGAAAATTTTCATGGGAAGAGAGAAGAAAATTATAGAACAGAAGGGTGGGGAGAGAGAGAGAGAGAGGGGTGGGAACATTAGCTAAGACAGAAGATTTGGATTTACCACGAATATAAAAAACCATGTGAACAAAAGAATGAGGATTTGGACTTTATTTTATGATGATTTGATTTGACTTGCTCCGCTTTTGTAATGCGTAGAAATTTATATGTAAAACTGACAGGGAGAGAAAACTATCAGTGAGGGTGACTACGTTGTTTCTCACTATTTACTTTACCATTCGAATCTCTACCGTTTGAGATAAAGTAAATCAATCTATTATCATAAGGTAAGCTCCATACTAGTGTCTGTTCATTAGTTACTGTAAAAAATATGTTGCTCTAATCAACAGTATTTAAGTGTTTTAGCATGGATAAGATAGGAACCAAAGTACTTGTTAATAAATGTTAATTTTTGTTTACAGTGGTTAGAGTGGATCTGGGAAAACAGAGACAGCAAAAATTGCTTTGCAATATTTGGCCTATGGCATAGAATATAAAGTCCTTCAGATACGTTTTATTCTAGAAGCTTTAGGAATGCAAAAAACCAAGGCGCAACAATTCTATAAGATTTTCTTAAGTTGCTTATGCAAAAGAAAGAACTTTGAATTTTGTTATATGCCCTTTCTTTTAGGTTTTGTTAGCATAGTTATCTTTTGTGGGTGCCTTTGGATCATGTCTGTGCATGATAAAATCTAAAAGTATGATTCACTAATAGAGTAATACCAATTGAATGGGGTAAGCTCAAAGTTTAATTTCATTTCCATATTGGAGATATGATTACAAATACATTGGATCGTCAAATGCTTGGGAAAGATTGGTAGTACACAATGAAGATGATAAAGCAGGAATCTTTTTTCTAATTTCAATTGGCTTCTGATGAATAGCAAGAAAGACCTTGAGAGAATTTCTGTCATTTTCATATTACTGCAAAATTGGATAGATTTTTGGGCTCGTGGTGCAACATATGTTGGCATTACCTTTATTGCTTGAGATTGGAGGTTGAGTATTGTTGCTTGAGCCTACATGAAAATGTATGTGGATTTTAGTATAGTATTGTAATTTGAATTATTATTATTATAATTTTCGCCTCCTACTTAAAAGCCTAAAAAAAAAAAAAGAATTGGACTATCACCTTATTGCCCTGTATCAAATTTTGTGGAATTACTACAGTGAGATTTATCGTTCGTTATGCAGAATTGCACATAATCAAATGTTAAGTTGGCACATTGATGGTAGTTCAAGTTTGAAGAAGTGCAATAAAAACAAGGAAAAGGCTATAATAAGTAGTCCGGCTGGATTTTCCGCAAAGGTTCTTTAATATTTGAAGCCTTTTTGGTATTGTGCGATCATTTTTCTCATTTGCTTTATATTTTGTTTTTGTCACTTCTTGATGTGTGTTACTTGCCATGAGGATAAAAAAAAAATGGCAAAAAATAAAAACAGTCTTTTAGCACACAAAAGTTTGTTATGTGTAAACTGGCTTTCCTGTTTTCCCCCTTCTTGCTTTATGGTTCTTTTCTCACGGTTCTATTAGAATATAAAATCAAGCTCACAAATCTAACCATTCAAATCTTCAGAGTGACTTGATCTTACTGGTCATATTTTATTATTTTAAAATATGGAAGAGTTTGCTCAATTCAATAGTAAAAAATATGTAGAACCGAAGAGTCAATGAAACATGTAAAAAATTTAAAGAGAAAATCACTATTGCCTAGGATATTGGAAGAGGTAAGATGACAGCATGTATACAACATGGCTTAGCTTTTAGATTTTAGGGGGGTGCATTAAAGTTTTTTTTCCCCACCCCATGCCTGTATTCAACAAATATGGCTTAGCTTTGGAGTTTAATTTCAAGAATAACATAGTGTGTTGGTGGATAGGGCTTTCTAGTATCATTTAGAGATGAATTAATGCTGCAAAGGACAATAGGATTCATTCTATGAATGATTTAGATAAGAATAAAATTTGCTTTCAATTCTTTAACATTAAGATGTGGGCTAAAGAAGCAAATCTAACCTTCAAACATTTTAAAAGGCACTGTATACTCTATACTATCAGATACTCTATACTATGAACTGGTGCACCAGAATTTGTCAAGTATAAAAAAACAGAGCATTCAACATCTCCTATTTATTTTCCACAAACCACAGTTTATTTTAAATTTATAAGACCCACCACAAATGTCCAGCACTTCCCAGCTTTCATCTGCTTCACACACACACACCCACACACACACACACACACTCTCTCTCTCTCTCTCTCTCTCTCTCTATCTCCCCCCCCCTATATTTCTTCTTCTCTCTCATACCACCCCAACTCTGCCGGCAAGTGTTGGCTAAAAGGCAACACCCTTATGATGCCTCTCATTGTGTCATCTTCACACCCAAAACTCCCATTCTCACGAATCTACCCTATGGATGATCCTTCTAATAAGCCTGAGAGCCTCAAGAACCTCAACTCCCTTCTTCTCTTAGAGATTGCTGAATGCCGCCAACAAGTTGACTTGACGAAGATTCGTTATAAACGTGGTTCTATGGATCCTCTCAGAGAATTCGATGCAAGCAGTGTTGCCCAGCAATGAACGTGGCTATGGCTCGGGACGTTTCAAACTCTGTTTTATGTCTTTGAAACAGAGCATCGTCTCTCTCTCTCAAACACACACTCACGATTTTCACTTGCGTGTCTTATCTGATGCCACTCATTGCTATCATCGGATCCATTCCTCTAGAGCATCCTGTTTACTTGGTTAGTGGCGTCATGACTGTTGTGGGGATTGGTTTTTTCTTTCTCATGAACATGTGCAAGTCAAAGAATTGGATGAAGTTCAATGTTAACAAGGTTAATGAAGATCATCCTGATCATGAAACTGGTGTTTAGTGATGTAATTAGGGTTTATATCTATGGCCCTGATATACATGATAATTTCATCTTGCATATGAATTGTGCTTCTCACTTTCTTTTGTGCTTCACACTCTCACGAGGACAAGGCGATGTTTTATTTTCTCTCACGCAATGGCTCGTCGGGATTGAACGTGATCTTTGGCTTGTCTTTTAGAAACTGAAGCACTGTCAAGTACATGAATGGCTTGGTTACGGCTTTTGGGTTCAAGGGAATAGCAGCTTGAAAGCGAGAGGAACTAATTGATGGGTTAGAGAGAGAAGATAAAGTAGCGTTTGATTTTCAGTTTGTCAAAAATTTATTTAATAAAAATTTATTTAATAAAAATTATTTTAGTGAAAGTTAATTATTATAATGAAATTTGTGTTTGAATATATTTTTTTAAAAGACAGTTTGATATATTGAAAGTTATTTGATTTGTGATAGTCGAATGTATTTTTAAATGTACAATTATCAAAACAAACATTAATTTATAATGATTTATAATTTTTATTATACAAATGTAATATATTTAAAATATTTAAAAAATATAATAAAGATTTTAAATAACATAAATTTTAATTTATAATGCTAAAAATTTGATCTCTAATTATTTATATTTTTTAATTTATAATTTAAAAGATGTAATAAAATTTGTAATTTTTATTATACATTAATGCTAAAAATTAACATAATTAATTACTCAATTTATAATACTAAAAAGTTGATACCTAATTATTATTATTAAAATAATAATTATATTTTTAATGAATTAAGTATTTTTTAAATAAAAGAATAAGAAATTAACCTTAAAGTAGTATGGTCAAATAACATCTTACTTTTTAAATCTACTTTTCAAAAGTTTCAAATAGTTATATTTTAGAAATTCACTTTTAGTTATTGTTTGAATCTACTTTCAGATGTGCTTTTTTATAAAATATTTTATACAAATAACTTTCAACTTTCTGAAAGTAAAATTTTACTTTCTGAATGTGAAATGAAAGAAAACCAAACCCGAAATCTGGGGAGAGAGAGAGAGAATGTGTGTGAACTAGATGAAAGCTGGGAGGTGCTGGAGGAAGATTGATGCAATCTTGTAAGGTGCGTGGGTTGTAGAAATGGAGGGTGGTGAAGAAGAAGAAGAAGATACAGATGGTGAGGAGAGAGAGTGAGAGAGGATACATGAATGTCATCCCAGTGGCATGGGAGAGGAAGGAGAGAGATGCAGTTTGATGAAGGAATGGCTGCCGCTTGTTAAATTTGCCTCGGGCCCATAATATTGAACGAACGTATGGTAATGACTTAATTAATTCATCAATTATTTTACACCACCTTATAGTAACTTAAAATATTAGATATTCTTTAAAAAATAATTTATAGATAAATTTACTCCTTTATCTTTAAGTTGTGTGAATAAATGTGAGGCAAATGACAAAATAGGTTGAGAAAATGATAATAATTTTTTTAATTATATAAATAACAATTTGATTTCTCAAAATGTCATAATTTTATTAAAATTTTTAGAAATTATTTTATCAATAAATTTTAAATTGAAAAGATCATTTTTACCTTTATTAACAAGTTATAATTTTTTTTAATTTTTGCAATTCTTTAAGTAAAAGTTGTAATTTTTTAAACAAAAGTTGTGAATAAAATTTGTTATTTTAAAAACTTATTTTTTAATAATACAAATTACACTTAACAAATTGTAATTTCTTATTCAACTATTGTAATTCATAGAATAAAAATTATTATTCTTTGACTAAAAATTGTGATTGGGACTTATTTTTTAATAACAAAAATTATACTTAATAAGTTATATTTTTTATTCAACTCTTGTAACAACACAAAATAAAAGTTACGATTTCTTAAACAAAAGTTATAATTAGGGTTTGCTATTTTTAGGTAAAGGATAAAATGATATTTTTACTTTAAAATTTATTAACACAAATCTCTAAAATGGTTTGAGGCATTAGTTTGAAAAATAATAGTTAAAACTATACTTAGATTAATCATAAAGAAAATATTTCATTCAACCAACGGTTTAGGCACTAGTTCAATGATGTACTAGTTTAAGTCTGCTTGACTTGATTTTCAATACTATAGTATAATCCACATGTTATTATTATAATTTTGTGCATTAATTTTTTGTGTGATTTTTATGTACTTTTGAACAATATTTTTTTGCAATTTTCATTTAATATTTTATATAAATTCAGTTCTATTAATAAGTTATTATTTTATTTTTGAACCAAATAAGGGCATCTCTTCCCTCTCTCCTTTCATAATTAATGCCAACCAAGCAACCAAAAACTTCACCTCACCCCTCCCTCCTCTTATGCCCTTCGAAAATCCCAACCAAACATCATCTTAGGGACGAATTTTCACTTTCCAATAACGTCCAATATCCAATATAAATTCTTTCCATGTTTTCTTCTCACGTTCATAATTCATTACAGCAGCGATTGTGGACATCACCATCAATCTGACACTACTATTCCCAAACCAATGTCGATCACTGTGACAAAAGCTTTTAATTATTAAATAGTACCTCTGACAATTTTAATTGCCTCTTACTTTTAATGAAATAATTATTTATTTTTAATTAATTTATTTTTATATTTACCGCCATTAAATACCCTATAATAAATATAAAATTATTATTAATAAAAATATTTTTTTAAAAAATAATGATTACACATTAAAAGATTAAAAATACTTTATATTTTTAAATATTTAATTTAAAAATATATAATGATTATTTATACTGATTAAATAATTATGACAAAATAATTATATAATCTAATAAAACAAAATACTTAATTCATATAACAAAATAGAGTGGTGATGTTTAAAATGTGACTTAATTGTTAACCAATAAAAAGTTGTGACATTTCATTTTAAAAATGTCACCTATTTTTATTTTAAAAAAATGTAAATAAAAAATAATAATTTATAAGTGGTGGCATTTGGTCTAAAAATGCAACTTTTTTTTGACTTTAATATTAGTAACAATTTATTTTTATTGTTATAAAATATATGATATTAAAGTTAATTTTTGTAATAGTCCAAAAGCAAATGAAAAACCAATAAGCTCTCCCATCTCCAAGTGCTTAGCTTTCAAATCTGGCAAACAACCACATGGTCCAACTTCTCTAATTCTTAAAGAGGCAATGATCATAATCACATGAAACGCGAGATCCTCTTCTAATCACACGACCATTTAATTCTTACATAAAGTCACTATCAGCATTTAATTTACTTTAATCCATCAGGACATTCTAGATGAAGTTAATTGTCACAGTGCATGGTTACCAACACCAATATCATCTTATGACTTCCACACATCCGTACCTTTCCTTTCGTCAATTGAGTTGTAATGTCCTTTCAATTTTAATATGTAAAATTTAATATAAATTATTTAATTGAACATATATATTTTACTCAATTTATTTTATATATATATATATATATATGTATGTATTTATTTTGATTTATATATTGAAGACATGTGTTAGTGTGTGTGTATGAAAATATACATAAGAGAAGAGCTATAATCAATGTCCAGGATATACTAAACTCGTGATCAATAAATATAATTTATCTTTCACGTGTCCTCAAAAAATCTCAAAATTGGAGGGAGGGATGGGAGGGAAGGTGAGAAGCCCAAAAAAAAAAAAACCCCCTCAATTTAAGAAAGAAAGAATATAATAATGCAGAATATTAAAAAGAATGGGACTCGGAGAACCCCCACACAAATCATTCCATTTTTTTTTTTGCTATATTCGTGGATTCTTTTTGTACTTTTCGTGTGATATTTGTGCAATTTCCATATAATTCTCATACAATATAATAATGATAAGTGGGTGTGTGTTTTATGTTGCAATCTCCATGCTGATTTATTCATGTGCACATTTGGCAGCCCAACTCTTTTTTTTTTTTTTTTTAATTACACCCCGTCTCTGAATCTTGATGTCTTTCTTTCTTTGCATTGCCTCAATTCCAAACCTAGCTCAGATGTAGATAGGTGCTTGCCCTCTCTTGCAACAATAGTAGGCCTCAGTTGTCGGGATTGAGGGCAACCAATCATCAAGTGTGGACATGGAGGAATTTTCTTTTTTTTTTTCAAAAATTTGAGTGAGGTTACCCAGTATACATATGAAAGAATTTTCTTTTAAAAAAAAAAAATCTGAGTTAAGTTGCTAACTACACGTGGAGAAATTTTTATAATTTAATTTCAAACTTTGATCTCATAGAGAATTTTTTTAAAATTTCTGACCAGGCATCCACTTAGATGCCACGTGTACACACACATGTAGAGCTTGCTAACTTAATTTAATGTCTGTATGTGTGGTTAGGTTTTTTAATATTTAAAGAAAAATAATTTAAAATTGAGTTCAAAACATTAGATGTCCCTAAATGAATACTCCCTCTGTTTCAATTTATAAGAGAAATTACTACTTTTTACTTGTTTTTTATATAAGTAAAATCATATATTTCAATAAGTATTTATTACATATTTCCTAAATCATTCATCATAATTTACATTAATAAAAAATAATTAATGCATGCTTATGTTAATTAACATAGAGTATTTTAGGCTAATGTATTTATTTTCAAAAAAATTATCATGGGTAACTTATTTTTTTAAACCATGTGATACAATTTTTTCTTTTTATATATAAAAACAGAGGGAGTATTTTAAAAGCAAAAATGACCTCATTAATTAATTTCTGAATGGGCATCCATTTGAATGCCATGGGTACATTTTTTGTCAAAAAAATTGGTTGACAAGTGTGTGTTAACGCCAAGGTAAAAAATGGATAGGTTTTTTAAACATTTAGGCAAAAATGACCAGAATTATAGTTCAGGAGACCTGGTGACACGACGTCAATAGTTGGAGGGAATTCTTAACCACATTCAATTTCTGCAACCTACCTCACCGTTACTACTTGGGCCACCAAGGCTTCACTTTCTCCTGATCAGAAAATTAAAAAAAGAAAAAGAACAGTATAATAATACTCCCAGCATACGTTTCATTTTATAAGGCAGCATTTTTTGAAGTAACTTAGTGTGACAAAATATAAGATGTTTTAGAAAAATAAGATTTTATTAATGAAGATTATTCTAATGTTACCTCTCATTATTTCATCCTTAAATAAATTATCTTCATTCTTTTTCTTATTAATGAAGTATATATTTAAAAGTTATTTAAAAAATTAATATTATAAATTATATTTAATGAATAACATTCTACCAAAAAACCATGTCTCCTTTTCACCCGAGCCGTAACATTCAGCTCCTGCATTTATTTATTTTAAATAATTATTGTTATTTGTGAGAGAATATAATGAGGCAAATTAAAGGAGAGGAGATATGCATGTAGAGAAGACGAAACAAAGAGCCGTGAGACAACCAGAAATATCTCTACTGATGAGCTTTGGTTGAAATAATTCTCATTGAGGGAGCTTATTGAATTTGCGGTATCGGAACTCAGCATAAGTTTTGGTTGAAAATTTGGGTGGGTTTTCTTGGTTCACCAGTGCCGGAAGAGGTCCGATCACCGCCTCATGCGGCGGCGCCACGAACACCGCCCACGACATCCTCATCCTTTCCTTGTTCACCAAGCTCCTGTGCAGAACACCCTTGTACTTGCCATTGCTCAGCACCTAATTAATTAACCAACCCGATATAAAGTATCAGTTATAATTCATGACAAGTGTGTGTGTGTGTGATATGTATGCATGTATTGCCTCGAGCTGATCGCCGACATGGACGAAGAGGGCGTCTTGCAGGTAATCGACAGCGATCCAGTGGTGTTGGCTCCAAACCTGGAGGCCGGGAACGTCGTTGGGGACGAGCAGGGTGAGTGCTGACATGTCGGTGTGAGGCTCAACGCCTAAAACAAGCTCTGGTTGCGGACATGGCGGATACATATTATTTTCATTTCCATTTCAATCTTTTCATGCCCCAAGCTGCTTTTCAATGTCTTCTTCTCCAACCCTAGCCCTTCTGACAGAAGCTCCAGCAACTTGTCTGTTAAACCCAGCAATTCCTTATTGTACTCTTCCGTCACTTCCCTGAACAACAACAAAACAAATTAACATTAACCAGACTCACCAGACTTCGACTTCGAGTATGGAGAGGATCAAATGTAATTCGTATCCATCGTCATAAACCTGTAAGAAGGAGGGTTCTTGGGCCACATATCATAATTGACCTTGGAAGGAGGAGCCATCATGTGGAAGTAATAGTCAATCCACTCAACCTTCTCCTGTAGATTCTTCGTCATCTTGGTGCCGTAGCCTTCGAAGCTCCCTGTGGAGGGGTCATTTGCGTATGACTCTTTCTCTTTCTGAGGAAGAGCGAAGAACTTCTGGCCCACTTCTTGTAACCGGCGGATCAAAGTCGGCGGTATTCCGTGATCGGTGACGAGGAAGAATCCCCACTTGGAGGCAGCTTCAGCGATTTGCTTGACCAGAAGGTCGTGAGGGAGGGACAGAGAGATGACCGGCACCGTGACGCCCTCCAGGGCTTTGGTATTCTCCGGCCGTTCATCGGCCGGCCTGATGAACTGGGATGGAAGATCCTGCAACAGCCCAGAGGCCAAGCATTGGACTCTTTCAACCTCCATTGGTCGACATATGGCAGCGTCCACGCGTTAAAGAGAAAATGATGAGTGGTTACTGTTTTTTAAGATCATTCATGTAAACGTTTATTTTAATTAAACATGATTGACGTTTATGTTTCTCGATCGGTTCCCCTGTTGAGTAATGGATATTTAGCGAGTTACAAAGAAACGGAAATAATTAAACAAAACGTTTACACAAAATGGAATGAATTTGAATGAACTAAAAAATTAATGTAAATTGCCAAGTGTGATAAGTATGAGTTTGGCATTGGATTTAGATTTGTTGAGTGGACTAATTTAATGTATAGAATAGAGTTATTCAATCTGATATGTTGTTTAAAAAAATATTTATTCAATATAAATTTGAATGTAAAAAAAAATGTTAGTTTGGTAAGTATCAATACTTCAATATTAACAAGTGTTTGCCCTAATGGAAAAGATTGTATCTGTTTAACTATGAGGTCTTGTATTTAAAGGTGTGTAATACAAAAATGTCTTTGAAAGAGTTACTTTCAATTAAACTTGACAACACTCAAATTTAACCTAATCAAATAACCATTAAAAAAAATTCAATACTTCAATGGTAGCACTTTGTGGTGGCAGTTTCAAGAGAAAATTAAATATTCTAATCCAGAAGTTTTAAATTTAATTTTCTTCCGAAAATAAAAAAGGATCTGGAAAAAAAATAAAGAAAACAATTTAATATTAATTGTTAAATACTTATTAGTATAAGTTTGACATATATTATGAAAATATCATCAAAATTATATCTTATATTGATAAAAAAAATTAATGATCATGTTCATGCAGAGGGATGCTTGTGCCATGGATAAATTAGTTTTTAATAAAACTTACACTTATAGTCTGTAGAAATATTCAATTTCATTTTAGCCCTCTCCCCACAATAAACATGATATTTTGTTTTCAATCCCCTAATTCTCTGGTCGCCTGAAGTTTCTCGTTTAGTTGCCCCATTGATTGATATCTGATTGATTATTGACCACAAAACATATATGCCAAATCACTTTTTTATGTAAATATGCCAAATCATTTTTAAGTTTCAAGTTGCAATGATACCTAAATGGGCAAAGCTTATTATGATGGGCCAAGAAGTTTGGGCTGAAGATGAAGGATCGGACAGAGACTTGAGGGACACATAATTATACGAAGAGAATATGTGAAACGAGAAGGGTGTAAAATGTTTTGGTAACTTTACATTCTACTTTCAGAAAGTTAATTTTCACTTTCAAAAGGCCCAAGGTTGTATGGCACTATGCGTGCGTGTATATATTTTCAAAAAGCGCTTTTTGGAAGTACATAAATAGGGTTTAGGACTAGATTTGCCGAATAAAAATTTGGATCTGCAGAACTCAGAACATTGTGATATACATTTTTTTTGGGCCAATTTTGTGATATACATTCAACAAAAGAAAGAATTAATCATGTATAAAAAAAAAGAAAGAATTAATAATGAAAACTGAAACTTCATTAATAATGAAACACATTCAACCAAAAAACAGAATGAAAATGAACAAGTGCTATGTAACTTATTATCTCCTGATTTAAATACTATTAAAAAATATATATAATTGTTGTCCCCCAATACTTGCACTATATTTTGATAGTTCCTATATATTTTTTATTTTGTTATTCCAAGTATTATAAGTTTTATTTGTTTGCAACCTTAATCTTTATATTTTTAAATATGATTATAAAAACTTAACGATAGTTAAGAGATACAAAAATTATATTACTTCTTGTATTAATTTATTAAAATTATGATGAGTTGTATAAAAAACAAAAAAATAGGCCTAATTAAATCAAAACCCTTAAACATGCAAAAGATGAAACTTCTAAAGGAAAACGACACGATAACTAAGATAGAGAAAAACGAAACAGTTAGTAGCTATTTTCAAAACTTACTTATCCAAGAGAACTCAATTCTAGGGACAAGGACCTATTTGTTTGTGTTCACAATTTTTTTTAAAAAAATTGTTTTGAAATACAATTTAAAAATTATTTTTAAAAAATAAAAAATATGCTTGATTGTATTAAAACAATTTTAGAATTGAAAAATTGGTTGAAATGATTAGTCAAGATAAGTATAGATTTCGTTTCAATAATAAAATGTAATGTATTTGAAAATTAAAAAAAAAACAGAATTAAAATAAAAAACAAAATTTTTTTTGGAAACAATTAAATTCAAAAAACTTATTTAATTTTTTTTTTTCATTTTTAAAAATAGAAATCAAACATTCTCTAGGCTTGATACCGATTCCACCATTATCTTTCCTTCTGCAAAGCTTCATCCGGCTAAGCAATTCATTATGGAATCCCCTGTTTTATTTCTTCGCCAAAAAGAAATTTGCACATTTCATATCATAATATAGTGTAAAAGGGTCATTCTTTCTTTCTGCTAAGAAACAAACAAACCACACAGTTCCAACTTTAATTTGTAGGAAAGATTAAAAGGATATGCTTATCTTTTGAAGATCCCACATGCAAGAACGTGTGGTGCTGGGCCAAAAACCGTGGGCATTATTTGGCCCACACATTAAAAAGAAATAAATTAAAGTTAAAAATTCAGGTTAAGTCTGATAAATAAACGAATAAAATTAAAAAAAATTTCGGGTTGGCTTTGAACTTTTTTATTTCAAACTTAATTTGACTATCCAAATAAATCCAAAACTGAAAGGATCTAGCCTAAATATCAAAATTCTTTTTAATTATTAATAAAATAAAATTAAAATAAGATAAAAATTAAAGTTGGCTGAAAAAAACTATACCTTTAATAATTTAGATATTCGATTAACTTAAATAAGCTCAAAATCCCAAGATATTGGATTCAGACTGTTGTATAAATTTTCAAATCATAACCTCTGAACCTCAGCTTCCTCTTCCTTCACTCTCTAGCCTCTGTATCTACAAATCCATCACTATCCTACTCTCAATGTCTTATTAATCGCTGCTGCAGCCACTCACTTCCTTCAGTAAATCTTGTGCTCACACAGGCTTCAAACTTCAAACAAATTAAGGCTTCAAGGAACTAAACCAGTCGACCTCATCACTAACATGCATGGATACAATACAGATTAATGATAAGCGCAGAGTAATCTCTTTTGTCTTATTTCACAGATACTCGGCATTTCTCATCAACGCAATATATTAGAAACATCAACACAAAACATCTTGGAACCATTTTTTTTATAATATAGGGTTAATTAACTAGTTACTTTGGATTTTAATTTGTTGATGAAAATGTTGGATTTCACATCTATTGTTTGTAAAATTTTTTAATACTTAAATTTCTTTTTAAATAAGATCTCAAGTTTTAACATTAAATAAATGAACATTAATTAAAATAAGACTAAATCAGAATTTTAAAATATATAGAAGTATGAAATACCAATCGTTTGAAAAATATTATAAAAAAGCGGCAAAAAATGTCATTTCAAAATCATGAGTCATTCGCCATGGCTAACGAAGCATTTACCGTAGCGGGCCATGCTAAGGCTAATTTGGTCTATATAATATTCAACATTTTATACATAAATGTCGGGGATAATTGGCTTGAAATTTTAAAGTTTAGGATTCATGACGCTATTCATGTAATAGTTTAGAGTTTATAGCGCTAATTAACAATGAACAATAACGGCGTTAGAAAAAAATTAATGGTCAAGGTTCCTTTTGTTATGAATTTAAAAGTTTAGAATTCATTTTACATATTTTAAGAGTTCAAGGTCTAGGATACTTTTCACGCGATACTTCAAGGTCTATTTTGCTTATTAATCCTATAATATAAGACAAGGTTAAAATAAGTAATTTATTCCTTGTTAGTTTATTAGAACTTGAATTTCTAGATAGCAATTTATTATATTTAATTAATTATAAGGAAGGATAAAATTAAAAAATTATATATTTTTTAACCATTTTAAAGATATAACTACTATTTCTTAATAAACATGAAATTGGATAACTTTATCTTATAAATTAAATAAATATCACATAAACAATTGTTAAGAAGTAAAACATAAAAATAATTCTGGTCAATCTAGAGAGCCAGCATTTTTTTGTTTGTTTTCTTTATCTTTGTTCAATTCTAATATTTTTAAGATTAGATTTCATATGAATACTTGAAAATTAAAATAGCTTATAAATCTTATCTAAGATTGACAATCAATTTCAATGGATTGTCAAAGACTTTGTCATATAATATTTAGAAAGTATTAATCTCAAATTTTTGGGGAGCAATATAACTAAAGAGTGCTTTGGTCGTAAGGAATATTTTCAATGTTTGAAGGGAAATATATAATAATAATAATTTTTAAATATTAATAAAATTCAAAAACTATTATTGAATTAGACTGCTCCTTAAATCCAAATTGCTTCTTTTGTATTCTCTTGCTTTCTCGTCTTCTTTAACATCTTTATTGTTCTCTATACTTTCCTTTGTGTTCTTTGCATTTTCTCACTTCCTTTTTCCTTTCTCTCTGATCTAAACACCAAAAAAAATAAAAAAAAATCCTGGATTTATTGCTTTTGCATCTGTCGCTAGCACTTCTCCTTCAAATTGATGTTCCTATTTGTTGATCTCTCCTGATCATCTTTCTGCTAAAACCTTCGGATCTTTTTTTGTTACCTTTCATTTCCTGTGAAGCATCTGCTTCTTCAAGTTGGAACACTAAGGAATGCTGATGTTACTAAATATCTTTGAATTGTTATTTCACAACAACCTCCATCATCTAATTTTGTGCATGCATAATTATTCTTCTGAATTTCATCTAGCAATCAAGGAATCTTTGAGTTCATCAATGTGTTAGTCAGGATCGAGTCCCACATTAGAAAGTCTTATAAGTGGTGTGGAGTTTATAAGTTTGAGAAACTCTTCCACCCAATAGGCTAATCTTTTAGGATGGACTTTTCTTTTAAACATGTACTCGTTACATTAGTGTTTTCATTGAGAAGTTGGTATCACGGAAAGGACTACCTACAAAGGTTTTTGATCCGTAAGAGCCGAGTGAAGTATCTTGGAGCGTGAAGCTGCTAGGGACGTCGGTTTTTAATGAGGTGGTATTATCATGAGTCTCACATTGAGGAGCTTTATAAGTGGTATAAAATTTATAAGTTCAAGGGGTTTTTCCATCTAATAGGCTAGTTTTTTGAGATGAGTTTTCTCTTTGTACTTGTACTCGTCACATTGCACCAATGTCATGACCACAAAACCTCTAGGTTGAACTTACCCCCAAAAGGAGCCTCGTAGGAGGAGGGTGCTTAATTGACTTATAAACCACACTTCACCAATATAGCCTCCTGATGTAGGATTCATAACATAGCCCACTCTTAAAAGCCAGTGTTCATGACAACTCATGCTCCATGACACTTCATTCGACCTTTGGCTAGTCAGCCCTCTGTGGGTAGCCCTTTTCACGAACGGCAACTCCCAACGAGAGCACCAATGTTATGACCACAAGCCATCTGGGTAAAACTCATCTCCAAAGGCACCTCATAGGGGGAGAGTGTCCAACTAATTTATAAACTACACTCCACCAATGTGACCTCCTGATGTAGGACTCATAACATAGCCTACCCCTAAAGAGTCAGTGTTTGCTACGACTCACACTCCATGGCTCTTCACTTGACCTTCGGCTAGTCAACCCCTTTATGGGAGGCCCTTTTCATGAATAACGACTCTTAATGAGAGCACTAATGTCACAGTGACAAGCTCCCCGGGTATAACTCACTTTAAAAAGGGTCTCGTAGGATGAGAGTGCCCAATTGACTTATAAACCACACTCCACCAATGTGGCTTCCAAATATGGGACTCATAACATAGTCCACCCCTCAAGAGTCGTCATCCATGATAGCTCACATTCTATAGTGCTTCACTCAGCTTTTTGCTGGCTAGCCCCTCCGTGGGAGGCCCTTTTCGCGAATGATAGCTCTTAACGAGAGTACCAATGTTACAATCACAAGCCTTACTCCTAAAAGGCACCTCTTAAGGGGAGAGTGCCTAGTTGACTTATAAATTATATTCCACTAATATAGCCTTTGATATGGGACTCATAATACAAAGCTTTTTGGAATCAAAGTTTTCTTCTGGAGGACACTAATTTGTGATTGGGGTGATGATTCATCTAGTTCAGAAATCTTAATACACAGTCGGCCTGTCAAGATCTCCTCTATTTCATCTAACTTGATAATTGCCATGAAGAAAATTAAAAGGAGTAGTTCCATCATTTGTCATATTGGGTGTGTTTGGATTGATTATAAAAAATTATTATTAGAACGTGATGAGATAATTTTTAGAAATTGATTTTGATAAATTGAATATGTTTGAATGATTTCTTGAGAATCAATTTTGAATGTGCAAATAAATAATATAAAGAAAAGAAGCCAAATGGAGTTTTACAAGTGGAAGAAATTTCAGCTTCTCTAAAATGAAGTTTCCCAATCAAATGGAGTTTTGTAAAATGAGGGTGTTTGGATAAATTTTTGCAAAACTACAATTTTGATCCCAGAATTGATTCTCAATGGGTATCCAAACAAGCCCAATGTTTCTTTGTCCAGAATCGATTCTTGAATGGATTTGGCTTCAAGAAAACTAGCAATGATATCAATACGTGCTATTTACTTTGTTTCCATTACGCACTTTGGTGGGTTACTAATACTTAGTATATCTTGTCTCTGACTGGTTCAAGTATGTGTCAAATTTCTTTCACAAGGCTTTTTCTAGCAAGCTTGAGCGTAATCTTTTGGTGCAACTATCCAATCTCTGCTAGCCCGTTTCAATCCTGCAAGCTTCCATGTTTCTAACGATGATTAATTATTTATTTTCTATTTTCAACTTTTCTCCATGGTTTAACCTTAATATTATATCTTTGTAATCTTTTATGCCGTTACTTTTACCTTATTCATATATAAATCCTTGACTTATCTTAAAACCCAAAAAAAAAAAAAAAGCTAAGGGAAGCTGATTAATTACTGGTGGTAGATTGGAGGTTTTTATATATACCTTGAAATTGCAAAGATTCATAATATTCATATCTATCACTGTAAGTTGAAAATATGAATTTATATCTTGTATAGTTAGTCAGCATTTAATTGATCTATTTACTAAATTCAATTTTAGCACACATTTGATTACAATTAACACAAGAGAAATACTACAGATTGAACATCAACAAGACACTGGCCAAAAAAAAAAAAAAACGTCACGAAGACAACAATAATAGGTAACGTTTATAAAAGAAAATGCTATTGGTTGATGGAATATGACCAATTAGATAGCATTTCAATGAGTTTGGTGTTCAAAATGATTTGGTTTATATTTGCCATCTATATATATATAATATATTGCCATCAAATCCTAAAAATGTTGGATCTGCCATTGAAGGAAGTATTTAGTTTCTCAAATCCCATATCTCTTCGTCTATACTCTTCTATCAATGGTTACAGAGAGAAGAGATGAAAACATCAAAAGGGAAAAATCACATTGATTCAGAGAGTGTATACATGTCAGAGTAATTTTTATGACTAGTTGACCAGCCTTGCAGAGAAGGACACGTGGATAATATTTCTAACAACTTGAACTATAATGATGAATTAATATAACAGCATAACAGAACAACTAATCACTATACTATACAAGTATACACTTGTATCTTCGAATCTTCGTGACTAATTGCATAGCGCTGGCTAATGATTTGGCAAATATTTGCCAAGTAATATTTTATATAATCATTCACTATTTAGTTACTTGAACAAGTAACTGCAAAGTTAAAAAAAGAACAGAACATCACACATAGCATTATACTTCACCTTAAGAACGTTGAACTTCACTAATGAAAACATGCCACCTCACATCAGAATAATTTTATAAAATGTTTATGTATTCAGATTGCTTATATAGGTTAAAAGTGACAAGAATGGAGAAGTAAATTTACCTTTTATAGGTCTCAAGAAAAAAAAAATAAAGAAGCCAAATAATGATCTAAATTGTTTTTTTTTTTTTGGGGGAATATATAACAGGCTATTGAGTGATGGATGGGCCAGGATCATGTAACAGACATACATGACATGATAATGTTCCCTTTATGTAACACTAAGGG
The DNA here is from genome assembly GCF_029017545.1 of Prosopis cineraria. NCBI lineage: Eukaryota > Viridiplantae > Streptophyta > Magnoliopsida > Fabales > Fabaceae > Prosopis > Prosopis cineraria. The sequence goes on along the minus strand of NW_026555648.1, from coordinate 32,825 downwards.
CCTATATCATTGGTGAGTGCCTTCCACCGACAAAGGTAAGCTTTGGTGTTTCACCTTTCTTTTTCAACCTCTCTTGCCTACGGTTTTTCGTTCTACCAACTTTACCTTTCTGTTATCTATCCCTCTGTTTCTCTGAACGAGTGAATTTCAACTCTGACCCCTGAAATTATCAAGTTCCTTCCGCGTTCATTGTGGATCGTAGAGAAGAGTAGAAGCTTAGCACATAATCAAACATTTGAAGAGATTGCAAGAAGAGGGTGGCATAGGTGAGGAAGACATGGGTGATGCAACGCTGTGACCATTATTTCAGTCTGCAGAAACAACCCAAGTGGGATCTGAGTTTCGTGTTCTAAAACAAGCTTGGTAGGCTTATTTCCTGATCTCTTTGTCCTCTGTTTTATCATTTTATTCCTACTATACATGTTTACCAGCAGGTCTTTTTTTATTATTTTTCTATTTGGGGACTGTTGTTTAGATATATCATATTCTTCCTCGTCATGTTGTATCCTGTGTTGGATATTATAAAATGTTTATGGATATTTTAAAACGAATTATTATAAAGTAATAATATTAATTATTATTTAAGATTATTGATTATTTTGAACATATAATTTAAAAAATATTATTACCTGAAATTGTTTTTCAACTGTGATTAAGGTGATTTTATTGTTTAATGTTATGTGATTTCTGCCTAATAAAAGGTTTGCTTCCCATAGGTTTTGAACTTTTGGCCTCTTCTATCATATCGCATCATTTGTGCTGTTGCCTGAGTTTAGTTTATAAATTTTTGTTCTTCTGTGATCCTGTTCATTTTATAAGAAGAGTTTGTTTAATTTTGCGGAACTAGTTGCCATCAGATCAATCTAATGTAGAGGAATAGCTTTTAAAAATAATATCCTAAGGCACTATTTAAATGATAATTTTACCTGCTATTACCAACACTCTGTTGTTTAAATTTTATATTTCGACCATTTATGAAAACGATCAAGATTCAATTCAATATAGTTTGATACTCTAATTTTGTGTATGTGTCGCTAAAATCAGCATCTTGTTTCTCTTTTAGTTACACATATATGCTCTAGTAGACTTTTGTTTATTGATTATTATTATTATTATTATTATTATTATTATTATTATTATTTGGGGATACTGTTGTTTAGATATATTCCTGCTCTTCATGTTGTTCCATTTATAATTTTGAAGACCATATATTTGATCTTTCATAATGTTTTCAATATGCAGCTAATCCAGCTGCTGCAATTTACATCGTGCATTTTATATTCCTCGGTTTGTTTGAATTCTTTGAAGCCTCCATGGAAGTTGTTGCCAATTTGTTAAGCATCATAGGCTCGTGTTGCTCATTGCATGAAGTAGTTAGACCAAAGTATAAACACTTTAGAACACCCAAAAGGAGCATTCGGCAGCTGAATAATTTGATGCAAAGGCTGGATGCTCATGAAAGGGATGTTGAACATGAAATAAACCAATTGCGGCATCTAAAAGGGGCAGAGTCAACAAATGTGTGTAATATATGGCGTAAGCAAGTTGATCAGGTAAGAAGTGAAGTGCGCAATCTCGTGGATGAAAATGGCCCGTATAGACAAACTAAATGGTTCTGTTTCATTTGTTCAAGAATCAAGTTGGGGGAACTTATTGAAGAGAAGATCCAAGAAATTGATAAACTTATAGAGACTGTTCCAGATTCAAAGGTTATAGCTATTCCTGTAAGCAGAAGGGGTGATATTTTGCCTACAACGCCAATGATGGAAAACCAAACACACAAACTTACTTTTATGAGGATTTGGGAGTTCTTGTTTGATAGGAATGCCGGAAGGATTGGTGTCTGGGGAATGGGAGGAGTGGGCAAGACAACTATTATGTCAGAAATTAACAATCACCTGTTGAATAATAGCAGTGAGTTTAACTGCATTATTTGGGCAAAGGCATCAAGTGATCTAGAGAAGTTGCAGCAGGATATAGCTGTGAAGTTGAATTTGACTTTCCAAGAAGCTGATGATGAAAGAACAAGAGCCTTCGAATTGTTTCATACTTTAAAAAGAAGGAATAAATTTACACTGATTTTAGATGATGTTTGGGAACCATTCAATATTGAAAGTGTTGGAATCCCTGTGCCAACAGTAGAGAATGGTTGTAAATTGGTGATTATAACTCGAGACGTTAGAGTGTGCAGAGGTATGGAAACAGACAAAGATGTGGAAGTGAAAGTTCTTTCAGAAGAAGAAGCATGGGATCTCTTCAAGGACAAAGCTGGGGAACAAGTGCTATCAAATCCAAAGATACAATCAATTGCAATGGATGTGGCAAAAGAATGTGGTGGTTTGCCTCTGGCTATTGTTGCAGTTGGACGTGCAATGAGAAACACAACTAATATAAGAGAGTGGGAGAATGCACGGGAGGAGTTAAGAACTTCAAGTACTGGCATATACACTATTGATGAAGTGGTGTGTTCTCGTTTGAAGTTGAGCTATTTAAAACTAAAGGATGATACAAGGCGGTCGTGCTTTCTATATTGTTCCTTATACCCAAGAGGTCACCTAATTGATGAGAATGAATTGATTAATTATTGGGTATGGGAAGATTTATTGGAAGGTCGAAGCACGTCTGTGATGAAACGAAAGGGGCAAATGATTATAGATGAACTAATAACAGGATGCTTGCTGGAATCGAAGATTGAAAATGGGGTGAGATTTGTTAAATTGCATGATATGGTAAGAGATATGGCCATCCCAATCATGAGTACAAAGCCTAGATGCATTGTGAATGCTGGCATCGGACAAGTAAAGCCACCAATACCTCCGGAGTGGAGAGAGGATGTTGAATGGGTATCGTTGATGAGAAATGATGTGAAATCTATAGACTTCAGTCCAACGTGTCCTAGACTCACTTCTTTGCTACTTCAATACAACTCATTTGAAGAAAACATATCGCACCACTTCTTTGACAACATGCATGGGCTAAAAGTTCTTAATCTCTCCTATACTGGGATTCATGTTTTGCCGGTGTCTCTTTCGAATTTGGAGAACCTACATGCCTTGTTGTTGAGCCACTGTTGGAATCTTGTTGAAGTTCCATCCTTAGAAAGGCTCACTAAATTGAAGTATTTAGATTTTTCATTTTCTAGAAAGTTAATAGAACTTCCACGGGGGATGGAACAATTGACTGATTTGAGACACTTGGATTTCTCCTTCACATCTGTCCAAAACTTACGAGCTGGACTCATATCCAAATTTACTCTTCTGGAGGGCTTGTTGATGTTGGGTACGCATATGATTGGAGCATCATCTGAGAGCGAAGTACGCCCTTTGTTTGCAGTGTCACTGGAAGAAATCATATCCTGTCGTAATCTGTCTCTTCTACACATGCAATTCCTTGACTTTGAAGATTATCGAAAATTTGCTAAATTTTTGAATTATTCTCAATTAAAGGAGTCGAAGCTTGTTGTCGGGTTTTCAGTTGTTCCAAAATTATCTGAGAAAAATTGTTTGGCAATAAGTAAGAGAGGCAAAGGAAGAGATGTTTCAGAAGCCCAGACTACTGCATTGATTCCACGAAATGTAGAGGAGTTAATAATTTCTAAGTTTGATGGTATGGAACGCGTTCTTGAATCCGAGGAGAATAATTTGCCCCAGCGACAGCCAATGAATCTACATCATATTCCAAGGTTGAGGAGCATGTTGAGATCAGGTACTTTGATGAACCTCAAGAGAATTGAGGTGTCAGTCTGTTGTTCGTTGAAATGTCTGTTCCCGAGGCAGCTCGTGGACGAGCTTGAAAGTCTGGAAGAAATTGCCATCAGATGGTGCCCCAAGATGGAAGAAATTATTGAAGGAGAGAGGAATGCAAGCGCTGAAAACAGCAGCCATGCTGCCAAAGTGATCCTTCCGAAATTGCAAAGGTTGAAATTGAAGGAGTTGCCAAGACTGAAAAGCATATACAAAGGGGACATTGAATGCAATTCTCTACGCACTATTGAAGTTGTGGGCTGCATTGCTCTGAAGAAGTTGCCTCTGGGTTTGTTTGGAGTAGAGGCTGGTCAGCAAATCTCACCATCAACCACTCTCCAAGAAATAATATGTGAAAACGAATGGTGGCAATCACTGCAGTGGGACCAACCTGAAGCTGAGAATCTCCTTCGACCACGCTTAGTCGGTTACTATGACAGGTATGTTTTATTAGATTTTCCAATTGCCATAGTACGTCCGTATAGATATATTAAAAGGAAGATTTTAGTGTTTTAGCCTTATATATTTCCATTCAATTAAATTTAAAAATGAGGATTTTAAAAGTATTACAAATATTAATAATTAAAGAATTTGTTATTGAATAAATAATATATAAAAATTCACATGTCTTGATTTTATTACAAACAATAAGCATATTAAATATACAATGATTTCTTAATTTTAATTTTTTTACCCACTACATATAATTTGATTATTACATTATTCAATTTCTTATAGTGGTCTGGCGTGGAGGCATGCATCCATGGACAGGTTTGCTCCGAGCAGCAGTAATACAGTGTGAAGGCAGTATTCGAGTGGAACTAGCCACGATATCTTGATTTGATTCCACACGTGTGTTGTTAATTTACTGTTAATGTTGTTTTTTTTTTAATAAAGTTTGATGATTGGTAGGAAAACATTTGGGTGCACTCGTTACTTTTGTTTGATCTGAATGATTTTAAAGCTATTTTCAAATGTATTTTCATGACTTGTATTGTTCCACATATGCTTTTATGAATTATTTTTGGCTTCTGTGTGTGTGGTAAGTACGATGTCTGTGATAGTTTATCATTTAGTTACCGAAAATTAGTAATTGCATGGCCAGAAACAGAGCATCACAAGGTATTCAAAGCACATTGACCTGTCTATTGATGATAGCCTATGAATGGTTTGGACGTCAATATATTAATATACGCTTTCCCGCTTAGAATTTTTCAATTTTTCTTCTCAGAACCATATTAAATATTGAGGTGAAACAACGTTTGAGCTCACCAAATCTTGCCTGCATTGTACACAGAACACACAATTATAGCATAGGCAACATAATTTAATTAGATATTGTCTTAGATTTAATTAATTAATTCATATTTTTCTTCCATTATTTTTATGATGCGCTTGACTTGATCCATAGTGTGAAGTAGATATTTCATCAAGTTTTAGAATCAAATATCAGAGAGCAATACTTTACTCAATCACTTTATTACTTAATAGAGGCAAACATATATAATTAACATATACCTCATGCATATGAGTCAAAAAAAAAATTATGAGGAGAATTTAATGATTTTCCTTGCATTTTCGAAGTTGGATGTCACATAGTCATTCATCACTTAAATTATTTAAATCAGAAATTGCATGGTGAAAAAGGAGCATCATAGAGCATCTACTTGAAGTCTTGAACTGACTTTCGTTTTTTTGTTCTTTTTTTAATAACATATTCGGATATTCAAAGAACTTCCACTATGGCCTATGAATGCTGTGGACCGTAATGCGTCCCTTGCTTATCATTTTTCTTTCCTTTCTTTATTGTGCAAAAAGAAAGGTTAAAAAAGTTATAGTATTCATAACCACTAAATCATACTCGTTCCATTTTTTTTATAAGATATTTTTTTTAAGATCATTTACCCGTGACAGAACATAACAGCACAAAGCAACATGAAAAGCTACTTTTAATTCTTTGACCAATGTCAAGTCATAACACCTTTGTCATATTCTCATGTGCACTATTTTTAGCTACCTAGTTATCTCATATTCTTTTACTCTTCCATTGTATTCATTTCCTGTATATAGGAGTAACAGTGTATAGACAAAGACAAGGCATCAATAAACAAATATTGTTTTATTGTTTGCTTGCGCTTTCATTACCAATTGAATGTGACATTTAAAATTTAAAAAAAAAAAAAGGATGCGGAGCCCAAAATGAAATTGATGTATGTGTAACCTCATCAACAATCAATTAATAGCTTAAATTATTTCGTGCAAAATTAAGCACCCATTTATATATTTAAATCATACTAGACTATTTGTTTGTCTAGCTTTGCCTAGTATGAGATAGCATAATAATAATTGCTACAGAAGACTAAAGTAGATACCCTTGTATACTTAATTCTTAATATATGTCCAATCAAAATCAAAACATTTGAGTTTTAAAGTATTAAAAATATTATAATAAAAGTGTTATAGAGTAAATAATATACAACATATTTATATGTCTTAATTTAATTAAAAATAAATATATTAAATATATAAAATTAAATATATAAGTTTTTTCATATTAACATGGGATGGAGGATATCAAAGAAAAGTTGGCTCCACCATTACTACTTTATTCAAAAGATAAAGCAACATTTATGTACTTAACTTTATTTATTAATATATTTTTATTCAATTAATTAAGATATGTAAATTTAAATGAATTAATAATATTACTAATAATAATTTGTTATAAAAAAATAATCTATAAAAAAATACACATGATTTAATTTAATTAAAAATAAACACCTTAAATATATAAGGTTAAATATATAATTTTTTTTACTTTGATCACTATGACAATTTTAATTTTACAACCATAGAGAGTGTGTGTATCAATTATAAAAAAATAAATAAAGGAGAGCTGGTCAATTCTTGCGATTGGCCCTTTATTATTAGAGTGGTTTAATTTTATTTATAGTAAAATAAATAATTAATTTCCAAGAATTAACGCCAACGTATGTTGAATTTGACTGTTTAAATTGCTAGGTGCCTTCCTTTTTCATTTTCAAGGAACAATACAATGACTAAATTTAGGGTTTGAGGTAGAATGCACAATTTGAAATGAGTCCCAGTCATAGTGTCACACTCACTAATAAAATTACTTCCCATTCCATGTGAACATTAGACTCGTTTAATTAGCACGAATGTTAATTTCAACGTACGGTTGAGTATTCATGAATTTTTTGTTAATAAACAATATTCATGAAATTAACTGCATGTGGGTCTACAAGAAATCTTTGCCAAATGCTCCAAATCAATTTGATATGCAAGAATAAGAAAAAAAAAAAAAACAAATGTGGTCGTGACAAACCTTTGTCACCATGTAAAAAGTGAGAGGTAAAATATCATCTAAGAACTTTTGAAAATTTTTTATATCAAATAAGAATATTAAAAATCTGAAATTTCACTTCAATCCCTTAATACTTATATGAAAATAAGATTTTCTGATAAAAGATATAATTACCCGTAAAGTTTAATAATTTAATGAGTTGTTATTAATTACATGTGATTAATTGTTGAAACTTGAATGAATGATTGTTTATATAGGACCAATATTTATACAATTAAACTTGTGCTATTAATTATAGTAATTTGTTAATTTTGAGTGAATTATTATTAATTACATAAGATTACTTATTAAAAACTTGAATGGATACTTATTTATATAGGACCAACACTTATATAATTAAACCTATATTATCAGTTTTTGTAACTTATTCATTTTTGAATGGGTTGTTAATCATGAATGGTCACTTGTCAAAATTAAAAATCTTTGGGGTAATTAGGTCTTTTCTCACAAAATATTATCTTCAAATAGGTACTTAGGGGTGTAGAGAAATTTTAAATTTGTAAGGTCATCCTTTGATATAAAAACTCTCCAAAAGTCCTTAAATGATATTTTTTTTCAAATTAAAATCTGACTGAAAGAAATTTAGATTGATTCACTTAAACCGTAAACCTAATCTTTTGTTTGGATGAGTAGAAAAATAGAGAGGAAAGAAAATTAGGAGGGAAAACTTTCAAAAATAAAGAGTAACAAAATTAATTATTTTGGGAAATTTTTTTCTCCTAATTTTCACTCATCTCTATTGTCCCCCCCCCCCTTTTTTCCCTTCATCCAAGCCAAACCTAAAGGCCTATAAATTAATAAGTTATTAGATATCTCTCCTATTAAAAAAAAATTACACCAATAAAATCCAAACGAAAATGAAAAAAAAAAAACTCTAAACACGGTTTGGGGTTTATTTAAAACCCATTACAAACTTAAATTATTAAACACAAAAGAGTTAACCTAAAATTACAAATCTTAAGGATGCCATTTATATTAGATTCATTGGATGAAAGCAGGTCTAAACTCATTGGCTCATAGCTCATATCCTCATGCCTTGCATGTCCTTTTATGTCTCTCAGTTCATTTGGAAGCCTCCATCACTTATCTTTCCAATTTGGGCCTCCATATATAGTTGTAAACTCAATCTCTTTGATGCATAAACAAGTAATGACAATTCTTGATTCTGCATCTCAGGCCTCATCCTTAGCTTGCAGATGTAAAATGATTCCTTGATCTACATGAAGTGATAAGTGATAATCGATGTTAATTTTTTACGGGGTGGATCAAGGTGTTGTGTATGATAATAAAAACAACTTGTTATCCTTAAAAACATTTTACCTCATGCATATTAAAAATATAAAACAATAATTTTGTTTTATTTTAATACAAATTATTTTAAAATATGCTATCTCAATCATACCACAAAATTTTTAATTTTTTTTAAATTAACAGCTCAACTAGTATATCCAAGATATATAAGTGAGCATATTTTCATATTAGGTGAGTTGTAAATTAAAATAGTGTGATAAATTATAAGTTTTCCTCTAAAATATATAAGTCTTTTAATTGTTGATGATAAGGCTAACATTGTACCATTTTTTATTGTTAAAGGAGGAAATTGATCATACGACAATTGTTGTATGTTCATTATCAGATCATCATTGTTCACACTTTAATATTTAATAATTTTTACTGATGTTATTGCCAGCTAGCAAAAATAATTTGATAATCACTCAGTAAATTGTTAGAGTGGTTAATCAAAATTGTATCATTTGTTTTTTATATGAGTAAAAAATAATATTAGTATCTTGAAATTTATTTATCCCTTAATCGATATTAATTTTCTTATAAGATCTTTTAATGTAATTTTGAAGTTCTTTTTTGTAATTTTCTAGGTCAATTAATGGTCACATTTAACCTATCTAATAATAAGGGTAAAATTATATTGTTTCTAAATGTTGAAAGGAAATATTACCCCATAAAAAAGTTTAGAACACCAAACATTTCAGTACGAATAATTTATGGGCAGGAATACCATTTAACCCTTAAAAATACATAATATGTACAAATAAAAATAATTTAATTTATTAGAATATTTTAGGGAAAAAAATAAATATAGAAAGTGACAAAAAAGTAAAAAAAAAAAGAATGACAATTAATTCTCAAAATATAAATTAATGCCGTTAGGTCCTTCAAAAAAAATTTAAAAAAAATAAATTATAATTATCGATTTAGATAATTCCGAACAAAAATCTTAAATACAATCTTAGTTACATTTAAAATTTAAAAATATTATCTGCAAGTAAAGAGGGGAGAAATATTAAATATCAGAGAGAGAGGGGGGGGGGGGGATATTAAATATCAGAGAGAGAGGGGGGGAGAGGGAGGGAGGGAGATAACAAACCAGGGGTCCACATACAAAAAGCATATAACAAGAAAAGGGGACCCGCAACTTGCACAGCACTGGATCATAGAAATGTCGGTCGGTCATTTGAGGAGAGAGAGAGTTTTTTCTTCTGCTTTTTCTTTTTTCTGTTTTTACCAGCGAGGAAAAAAAGAGTTGAAACATTAAGAAATTTATAATATTATATTACTTATTTAAATATATATATTTATACTTTAAAACTAAAATTTATATAATTTATTTACAATTTTTAAACATTATAATTTATATTTTAAAAAATAATATTATAATAAATATAAAAATAAAGATTAAGTTTGAAGCAATGGATGACTTTAAGATAGGTTTTTAGATTTAAGTCTATATGAACCGCATCCATAAAAGCCATGTTGACTCTAAGAAACAAACCTACATCATCTTTACCCAACTTATCATTCACAGTCTCATGGAATCTTTTAGAATTTAGCAAAATCTTTGACAATACTTGAGAAGTCGCTGCATTGAAACTTAGCAACTCTTGTGTGAACCATATATAATACGTATACGTAACACTCAGTCAAAATCAATATCACCATCCTCGTTCAACTCATAGAATTCATAGTCTTTAAAAATCCTTACACTTACGAAAAATTTCTGCAAATAATGTTACCTAACACTTGACAAAGTGAAAATTCCATGTTCAGACCTCTCTATAATTCATGGATTTGTGCAAATAATGTTAGCTATTTTTTTGGAAGGCTAAAAAAAGCTTGTACAGTTTAGCCTAATGAAATTATTTTTTGTAATTTTTGGATCAACTAATGATCACATTTAGCCTATTTCACAGTGAGGGTGAAATTGTACAGTTTCTAAATATTGAAAGAAAATTTTACACCATGGAAAAATTTAGGCCACCAAACATTTCTATGCGAATAATTTAAGGGCAGAAATTCCTTTTAACACTTAAAAATACATAACATGTACAAATAAAGTAATTTATTTTATTAGAATTTTTTTGGGGAAAAATTAAAATAGAAAGTGACAAAAAAGTAAAGAAAGAATGACAATTAGTTTCCAAACATTAAATTAATGATAATTAAATATTTGACAAAAAGTTAAAAATAATAAGTTACAAATATCGATTTAGATAATTACAAACAAAATCCTAAATATAATCTGAGAGTTACATTTAAAATTTAAATGTACTATTTACAATTGAAACTTTTAAATTTGTATTTATTAAAATTAATATTTGTGATTCAAATTTTTTTAATTTTGTCAAAATATAAACATCATTAATCCAAAGTTCAATTTCGATCTAAACGTCATTCACCCCAAGTAAAGATAGAAGAAATATTTTAAAAAAAAAACAAAGAGAGAGGAGAAATACAACAAACCGAGGGTCCACATACAAAAGCCCCAAAAAAAAGGGACTCACTGCTCGCGTAGTGCTAGATCATGAAAAAGTTGGTCATTAGAGGAGAAAGAGTTAAAATATTAAAAAATTTATAATATTATATTATATATTAGAATTTGTGCTTATACTTTAAAATTATAATTTATATTATTCATTTTTAATTTTTGAATGTTATAATTTGTATTTTTTAAAAAATATAATATTATAAAAAAATAAGTATATTTTTAAAAAATTAAAAAACTTAAAAAAATAGAAATAAATATAAAAAAACTTATGATCAGACCCCAAAGCCCGGTCCAAAAGGGCCAGGTTTGAAGCGAACGGCTTTTAGGTTTGAGCTCATATGGACCATACTTATAAAGGATATGCTACCTCTAAAAAACAAGCCATCATTTTTACTGAACTTATCATTCAAGGTCTCATGAAATTTTTTAGAATTAAACAAAATCTTTGAAAATACTTGAGAGTTCGCTGTACAGGAACTTAGCACCTCTTGTGTGCACCACATATAATACGCTTATGAAAAATTTCTACAAATAACGTTAGCTAGCACCTTTGTCTTCAACTGCAATGTCGACTTCATACTTGACAAAGTCATAATTCCATGTTCAATGACCTCCGTAGAATTCATGGATTTCTTGTTTTGCATACAATGATATTTGTATGTGCCGTAATGCAAACCTTGATCACAAAATAACATTCTCAACGTTTGTTTTCAGCTTCAGAATCCCAAATGAGTTTCTCTTTTACTATTCCTAGAACACTTTCAAGATTTTGGCTATTCTCTTTTCTGCTCATCTCGTGTGTTATCTTTCATGGCTACGGAGATGAGTCTACAAAAGGAGACACTGAAGTTATACGTATCGGTGCAATTATTGATGTTAACTCCAGAATTGGTAGAGAGCAGCAAATAGCCATGGAAATTGAAGCTCAAAACTACAACAACACATCAAAGACTCACAAACTGGCTCTCTATTTCCGGAACGCCACCAAGGAAGCCTTCAGAGTCACCTCTCTTGGTAAGCAATCTATAGCATTTGCAAAGAACATCATCTGAGAAAAACACTGACAAATAGAGTCAACTTTTAATTTGGTCTTTATCATTTCTAATAATTTCGTTTCCCACTCATTAAAGTGCTTGTAATTTGTAAAGCTGAATATAAAAGTTTTTTTGCCTCGGTGTTAGTTGTTTACCCATCACTGTGAACTCACCTTAAATTTAGAATCCAAGTCAACAGAATATTAAAAATATTGACCTTCAAATTTTGAACAGCAATAAGATAGCAGGGAAACGTTGCTACAATGTAACAATTGAATGACTAGATTTTTTCCCCCAAAAAAAAGGAATCATGGGAAGACCAAAATGAAAGTCAACCTATGTTCAGCCTTTTGGTTTAGTTTGTACAGCTCCCTCTTAATTGTGCTAAACCTGGTTGCAGCTGAAGAGTTAATTGGAAAGCAGAAAGTAGAAGTAATTATAGGGATGCATACATGGCAAGAAGCAACTCTAGCGGCTGAAGTTGGAAGCCAAGCTCAAGTTCCAATCATATCCCTTGTCTCACCTGCAATTACCACACCATTGACACAGAAACGATGGCCTTATCTGGTAAGGCTAGCTAACAATGTGACTGCACAAGTAAAATGCATTGCAGACATAGTGAATGCTTTCAGTTGGCAAAGAGTAGTAGTCATTCATGAAGATGATGGCTATGGTGGTGGAGACTATGGGATGTTGTCACTCCTTTCTGAGGCCCTCCAAGACTTTGGTTCGGTAATTGAGTACCAGTTAGCTCTTCCACCAATATCAGTTTTATCAGATTCAGATTCAAGAGGGCTAATCAATCAAGAGCTGATTAAGTTGGTAAAGCAAACTCAATCTCGTGTTTTCATTGTTTTGCACTCATCCTTGGAAATGGTGACTCATTTGTTCAGAGAAGGTTCAAAGATGGGACTTGTGGATAGAGATTCAGCTTGGATAATCTCAGAGAGCATAACTAATTTGCTTGACTCTGTGGACAAGTCTGTTATTTCCTCCTATATGGGAGGGTCTTTAGGAATCAAGACACACTACTCAGAAAATAGCAGTGAGTATCAAGAATTTCGAGCTCAGTTCAGGAAAAAATTTCACGCAAGGAATCCTGAGGAAGATAACAGCAACCCAGGATTTAATGCTTTGCAAGCATATGATAGCATCAAAGTTGTCATTCAAGCAGTAGAAAGAAAGGCAAGGAACAATAGTAGCAGCACAAAGGCTTTGCTAAGAGAAATATGGTCTAGCAGTTTTGTAGGTTTAAGTGGGGAAATTCATTTTCAAGCAGGTCAGCTCTTGCAGAATCCTATCCTAAGGTTAGTAAATGTAGTTGGAAAGAGTTATAAAGAAATAGACTTTTGGACTCAAGAAAATGGGTTCACTACAGGCCTGCCTACAGGAAAAAGTGAAGAAAATGCTACTGCCAGCGCATTAAGTTTGGCTGGTGTAGTACAATGGCCAGGGAATTTGCATAGAGCTCCAAAAGGTTGGAATATGCCTATGAAGCAAAACCCAATGAGAATTGCAGTTCCAGGAAGAACTTCATTTTCAAAGTTTGTCAAGGTTGACTATGGAAACAGTCCAGATCAGAATAAATACAGTGGATTCTGTATTGAGGTTTTCGACAAGGTGCTTGGGCTTTTGGAATATGATCTACCCTATGAGTTTCATCCCCTCAATGTAACTTATCCTGATCTGGTTCAACTTGTGTACAACAAGGTAGCAATTCTTCTTCATCCAACGTTTTCTCTCCTTTTTAGAAAAACAAAAGAAAAATTTATATCAGACATCATTTACTAGAGCTCTGTTAAAAACAAAAAAGAAATTATTCTTGGTGAAGTTTAAGCAGCCAAATGTATGATATTTTTTTTCCTGCCTTAACTAGCAAGCACTTCCTTCCTTTTTTGAAGCCAATCATTGTTTTCATTCCTGAAAGTTAACTAATTAGTTAATCTTGATTTCTAACGTACAGTTCTATCAATCTAGCATCTCAAGAATTTGGGTCCCCATCATTTTTTGTCTTTACTTCTAAGCAAGTATATGGTGTGCGTGCACATGTATACTTCATAGCTTATATAGAGTACTGAGTCTTGTTAACTTTGAATTTATGTACCATTTTGGTTCAACATCAGGGAACTAATAAGTCATTTCCTTTTACTTCTTTTGGTTGTCATGGTATAACAATGGTGGTGGAAGACTTATGATGCAGTGGTTGGTGACATGACCCTACTAGCAGAGAGACTGCAATACGTGGATTTTACTCTGCCTTATGCAGAATCAGGATTGTCCATGATAGTTCCAATGAAGTCTCAAGAGTCAGCATGGATGTTTCTAAAGCCGTTCACCTGGCAAATGTGGGCGGTTACGGGTGCAATCTTGATTTACACAATGTTAGTAGTTTGGTACCTCGAACGAGTACCTAACCCAGAGTTTCGTGGCAATTGGAAGAGACAGTTTAGCACTGCTCTTTGGTTTACCTTCTCCTCCCTATTCTTTGCTCAGAGTAAGCATTTTTGCTAAACTTCAATGAATAACACTCTTTGCTGCATTGAACAAGCTAAACTGTACCATCTAGCACTTTGCATTGTACTTGGAGATTACAGAGCAATACTACTAGGATTCATTACCAATTTTGTCATGTCTCATGGTCATCAGTACCTTGTGTCAGTACCAGTGCTTCTTCTTAGGCTAAAAATGAAATTGAACTTAGGACATGTTTGGTAACTTCACATTTCACTTTCAGACAGTTACTAGACATTTTCAGAAAGCCAAAGATTGTATGCTAAAAAATGTCAATTGAAATTTCTAAATGCTTTGATTAATCTCACAGGGGAGCAAATGCATGGCAACTTATCTCGTGTGGTGATGGGAGCATGGCTTCTTCTAGTCATGGTTCTGACCTCAAGCTACACAGCTAGTCTTTCTTCAATATTAACAGTTCAACAGCTGCAGCCAAATGTCACAGACATTGAGTGGCTGAAGATGAACAACATGAAAATTGGTTGTGATGGTGACTCATTTGTTAGATCATACCTAGAGAAAGTTGAACAGTTCAAGCCAGAAAACATCATCAACATAAGTAGTGAGTACTCTTATGATGGTGAATTCAAAAACAATTCTATCGCAGTAGCTTTTCTCGAACTCCCTTATGAAAAAGTATACATAAGTACCTACTGCAAGGAATATTCTGGCTCCACACCAACAACTAGATTTGGAGGACTAGGATTTGTAAGTAACAATAGGATTCCATGTCTTTTTAACTTTCCTTGTCCTTCTAAAATTTAGGAATAAGACTTGGACACAATATGATTTCAGTCATGTAATTATAATAAACATGATTCATCTACATTTACATGGTTAAACATTTAACTTGGATTTTCCTTATCAATCACATCATGCAGATGTTCCAAAAAGGCTCCCCAGTGGCCAAAGATGTTTCTAAAGCAATATTGCAGCTGTCAGAGGATGGAGAACTAACGAACTTGCAAGCAAAATGGTTATATCAATCAAACGAGTGCATCAGCAACGCAACCTCCAATGATACAAACAGTTTGAAGCTTGAAAGTTTCTGGGTTCTCTTTGTCATTTCTGGGGCCACATCTACCATCTGTTTACTATTTTCTATCATTCATTCACAAAGATTCTGCAGATAACTCAAAATATGGATCCAGAGGGCACTGGACCCACAAGTGATTTGACAGTTTGGATAAGAGCAGTTGAGTTAGTTAAGTAGTTTAATAGCAGAAAGCTTATTCAAGAAACTCATTTGTATGGGCCCACAATTAGGGCACAAGAAGATGTAATTGGCTGTTCTTCCAGATGGGACTACGTCAGCACCACAGATTCACCTATGCAACAAGGAGATGCAGCATCCCCAGTATCAACAGTCATTGCGCTCTCTGGACCACCACCAGAGACACAAATGGAAACCCCTGATAATAGATCACTTACAAAAAGGAAAGTATATCTATCAGAGTCCTAGTTGGCTAGTTCATGATCCAATTATAGGAATGTGACTGTTTTGTGAATAGGTAATGTACATGTTGTTTGTACTAGAGTGAGAAGCTTTTGTGATTTCATAGTGAATTCTTCAATGACTAGCCTCTTCTTGAAATGCCCAATTAGGAGATGTGAAAATAAATCAGAAAGAAGCCTGTGTTTGTACAGTCCTGAATCTAATGACATCCATGAGCAGTTGCTCAATTTCATGCCCTTATCAATGGCTGGCCATCCAAATTTGAGGGGAAAAGAGGAAGAATAAAATATCAGCCACTGGAAAAAATATATATATACTTTAAGCTTAAGCATATGTTTTAAAGTCCCGCTCAAGGTTACAGTGTTCTGCTTGTGTTTTCTGCAACATAGTGGGAAAAATGTAGGCATGGAGCACAATGAGAGGGTGTAAAGATGAAGAACTATCAAACAATTAGATTAACACCTGAAGATTATTCTCTGACAAAGATTCTGTCTTGGTGCCAAGCCGAAGATTTTAAAACCAGTCCTTGCAGATGCTCTGATTCACAAACGGTCCCTCCAATCTTGTAGCAATTTGTTTACAAGAGGCTTGTAAATACGATTATACAGCTTGGAGCAGGTGGGAGAGAGAGACCAAGTAATAGGATTTGTGCCTGTTGTTGAAGGTGGTCCCAAGTCCCAAGAAAATTGATTATTTTGTACTCATAATAAAACAAACCGCGTGAAGTCTTTTTGTTGCTTTGTCAGCTAAAACTTGATCTTTTTACCTTTTTAAAGACGAGTTTTATAGTCACCCTTGTTTATTTTATCGTCTGAAAACGAGATACTTCATTTGTAATTTTTGTTGCATATTGATATTTTTAATTAATTAGTAGTTTCGGTGTTCCTAAATTTTGAAAAAAGAAGAAAAAAGAAAGATTTTTGAAGAGGTAATTGCCATCAAATTAACAACAAATTATAGTAATTTATGTATATGTTGAGATTATGACTTAAAATCTATACGATCCTTTGCGATTATTTTCATATATTATCTTAATTTAAATCCTTCATATCTCTAATACTTTTATTTAAAATTTTAAGAGATATTTATTATTATTTAAGATAATATTTTTATCTGATAAAAAGTTTTATATATATGTATATATATATATATCTCTTATTGTCTTTCAATTATCCATACCAAAGATAATTATTATAATTTTTATTTTTATGTTAAAAATTTTGGTTTGTTGTCTTTGGATTTTTTGTCCCAAGTTTTCTTAATTAAATTTCATGTGTCATCTTTTATTATTTTTTTAACTTTTTATAATATTTAATTTTTATCGTATTTATTTCTGCTTATTAGTTGCGCACTTCACAACAATATCTAACATTAAAAAGACAAAAATTAATTTATAAGAATTACCATTAGACCCAAGAAAATCAATTAAAATTTTGGTTTTTCTTCTTAATGAATTAGATAAATTAAAACATGAAGAGGAGAGTTTGTTTACACCAAAAAGAAATATGAAGAGTTTATAACCAAAAAAAAGAGAGGATAAAAGTGCAAATTTAGCCCCCAAACTATTTTTCTAGGAGCATCTGGTAGTCTAAACTATCAGATGGTGCAAAATAAATTACAAACTTTTAAAAATGGAGCATCCAGTAGCCCGCCGTTAATTTCAATTAACGGACATTATGTGGAGCCCACAATGACACATGGCACGACACATGCATGACAAGACAATATGCTAAAGGTGCAAATTTAGCCATAAACTATTTTTTGAAGAGCGTCGGGTAGTCTCTACTATAAAAAAATGAATCATCCAACATCTTCCCCTCAATTTTGACAAAACATTGTTTATTTTTATACTTGTGAGGCTCATAAAGCATTAATCTCTCCATCTTCTTGCCTTCGTTCTCAATTTCAACACGAGAAGAAGAGGTTCAAAGAGTTTTTATCTAAAAATATTCATGAAGACGATGTTAACAAAGTAGAAGAAATAATTCATGACTAAATTAAACTAGAATCAAGCTTTTCACGTGCATAGTAAAATTAAGCTTTTACTTTATTGGCATCATCCTTGTGAATGTCTTCAGATAAGAATTCATTGAACCTCTTCTTTTAGAGCTTATATTGAGAACAAATGCAAGAAGATTAGAGAGATTAATGCTTTGTGGGCTTCATAAGTATGAAAATAAATAATGTTTGGTCAAAATTGAGGGGAAGGTGTTGGATGGTCCGTCTTTTTATAGTAGAGACTACCCAGCGCTCCTTGAAAAATAGTTCGAGGCTAAATTTGCACCTTTACCATGCTGACATATCGTGCCCGTGTCATTGTGAGCCCCATATAACATTTGTTAGCTGAAGTTAACGGCAAGCTACTAGATGCTCTATTTTTTAAAGTTCGTAATTTATTTTGCACCATCTGACAGTTTAGGCTACAAAATGCTCCTAGAAAAATAGTTTGTATCTAAATTTGCTACTTTACCCAAAAAAATTGCTTTATATAACTTTTTTCAAAGAAAAAAACTGAAAATTCTTGAATGCCATTAACATGATACTACAAGACTATGTAGTAGATCATTTTTGGAGGACTGATATCAATGATATACAAGAACTCATTTACAGCAATAGAGAGGTGGAGATCTATCATACTTATCGAAAAGTGCTGCAATGTGCTGATTATTTGGCAAAACATAATCATTAGACTGCTACAATAGTTGAATTCCTTTATGTAATACCACCTGATTTGCACACAATGTTACTTGAGAATAGCTTAAACATTACTTAGTTTGTTGTACTTTTCTCGAAAGCTCAGGCTTGCCTTTTCATTTAAAAAAAAAAAACTGGAAATTGTATGGGGATTATTTCTCTTTCAGTTTAGTGAATTGGACAATTGGCGGTAGCATGGAAATATTTTCCCCATAAAAAAATTATGCATATTAAAATATTTTAAAAAATTTTCTATCTTAAAGAATTTATGGCATACTGATGCCAAAGCAACATATGGTGGTAAGAAAAATAATAAAAACAAAAACACGGATAAAAGCATGCCAAAGTCAACATTGTCGTTTCCATTTTCTATCTTTTTTAAATACGCACGTGACCCGCCTTTCTCATCCAAGACATCTTCTTGGTTTTTACGAAGCCATTTGGGTTAAATAATCGATTTCAATCAAAATTATCCAAACAGTTAAAAATAATTAAAAATTAATTATAAGGCAAAACGTGCGTTTTTTTGAAAGCCCCCTCCATTTCCATCCGCTTTTATCAAAAGTTTATTAAAAATATTGAGAAAAATTATAAAAATAAACCTAAAAAAAATTATAAAGAAAACACATAATTTAATAAACATAAAATCAAACTCTCTTTTTTTCCTTTTTTTAATAAAATTTAAACTTTATATCTTTAAAAAATTAATATTTAATATTTTAAAATTAAATTATATAGTAATTTATATAGTTAAAAATTAATTTTAATTAAATTATTTAAACATCTTCAATTTTATTAAAATTAATTTTTAAAAAATAATATTCAAACACATTACGTTATAATATAATCAATTATAATTAAAATTTATTATTTAATTAATTATTTTAATAATCTATTATATTACATTGAAATTTAAACGGATACTTTGATAATCTCTCACTCTATTTCCCTGAAAGAGTGAGATCTGACCCCTCAAACTACGAATTCAGTGTTTGTTCAACGTGTGGGTCCGAGAGAAGAGTAGAGTCGTCACACAGAATCAAACATTTTCAAGAGCCGCACCATAGAAAGAAGAATAAAGGACATGAAAGAGTTCAAATTGAAGAGATTGGAGGACGAGGTAGCTTGGTAGGCTTTTATTCCCTCCTCTTCTCTTTTTTGATTCTTCTCTCTCTCTTTGTCTTCTGTGTGTTATTTGAATTTTTTTGACATTCAACTTTATGCTTTGAGATTTCGATCCAGTGTATTCTCTGTTTTGATCTTTCGCTGCACAGCTTGGTCTAATGTGACTGGCTAGATAGAGACATTCGCCTCTTTTAAGATTTTGTACGTTGTATCTTAACCCTTTGAAGTCTCAAAATCAAGTAAACAACATATTAAATTGATAAAAAAACTATTGCGTCCCTTCCAAATTATAAGACAAGTAAACATTATTAGAAGAATTTTTTGTTTCAAAATATAAAACAATTTAAGAAAAATAAAATTTTATAATGATATTTTTTCAATATTACCCTTCAAATGAAAAAAAATTGAAATGATATAATGTAATGATTAAATGTATAGGGACATTTTTAAAAGTTTATAATTTTTTTTTGAAAAGGTAAGCTTAAAAAGTGCATTTATATGCATAATTTTATCTCAAATTTATCTTACTCATCAAAAAATGTAAGGGATTTTTAAGCAAATCTCACCTTTTAATAAAGCAATTACTTGTCTTCAAACTAACACTATTTTTTTCATATTTAACCCTATGTAATAGGTGTTTCATTTTAAAATAAATATAAAGTGATTATTTAATAGAGACACTTTTGAAAAAAAAAAGATAATGATTATGCTTTGATATATTAAAAATGCCTAACATTTTTTAACATTCAACTCATCAAAAAATGCCTTATATTTTTCAACGAAAAGAGTATAATTTGGGACTAGGAATAGTATACAAATAATTTTATTTTTTAAAAAATAAAAATTAACAACTTTACTAAAAAAATTATAATATAAAATAGTAATACAATAATTATATATAACCATACAACATTATGCAAAAATAAAATAATATTGTATATTTAAAATATTGGTTTCAATATAAATAAGGGTTAAGAGTTATTTTTCCCTTCAACTTTACTCAAAGGATCATTAGGCACTCTAAACTCAACTATAAGTCAATTCTATCTCTCAACATTAAATATTTTTTCTCTCATTATGTTGCCGCTAACTCACCGTTTTCTTCACTATTAATGATCATACATTGCATTTTTTGATATTTTTATTATAAAATATTGAATTAAAGGTCATTTTCTAAATATTCAATCACAGTGACTTGTTAAAACTCTAATTTGACTTGTTAATTTACTAATACTACTTGTTAATCTCCTAGCAAAATTTATTAACAATACTTTCTAAATACTCAATTACAGTGACTTGTTAAACATTTAATTTAACTTATTAATTTACTAATACTACTTAATAATTCCCTAACAAAGCTTGTTGATAATACCTTATACATATTCAATCTAAATGACTTGTTAAAACCCTAACTTAACTTGTTAATTTACTAATACTACTTATTAACTCACTAGCAAAACTTGCTGACAATAATTTTTAAATATTAGTAAATTAAAAAGTTAAATTAACAAAGCAATATTGGTAAATCAACAAGTTAAATTAGGATTTTAACAAGTCACCAGAATTGAAATTTTGAAAAGTATTGTTAACAAGTTTTACTAGTGAGTTAACAAGTGATATTAATAAATTAACAAGTTGATAGTTGTAACAAGTCACTGGGATTGAATATTTAGAAAGTATTATTAATAAGTTTTGCTAGTGAGTTAATAAGTAGTATTAGTACATTAACAAGTTAAATTAGGGTTTTAACAAGTTATCAGGATTGAATATTTAGAAAGTATTGTTAACAACTTTCGTCAGTGAATTAATAAGTAATATTAGTAAATTTGTAAATTAAATTAGGGATTTAAAAAGTCACTAGGATTAAATAAGTGGAAGATATTGCTAACGAATTTTGCTAGTAGATTAATAAGTTCTATTACTGAAATAACAAGTAATATTATTAATAAGTTTACTTAGCTATTGGTTTGGAAGATTACTAATGTTATATATTTGTTTTAGCTTTATATACTTAAAAATCTTCATTAGTTTAGTGGCTTGTACCTTTTTGGGGTACCAAAGGGTTTAGGGTTCAAACTCTCTTGGTCGCTTTGTGTATTTATTTCCAATGGTTAGCATTAGAGTTTCGGCAGTGGCCCGACTACTAACAACCTTTGTTGGGGTGGTCACTGGCGATGGGGCTTTAATGAGGTTGATTTTTATAAAATAGTATTTAAAGGATATTATCATAATTTTTCTTTGAAACTTATTTTCAATTTAGTTTCTTGGTTTGTAAACGATTTTTCAAAGTTCTGAGTATAATATGAAATAATATCACATCCGTTGTCTTAAGTTGAAATTCTCTCTATTTTTTTTAATATCATGTTCGTATTCATAGAGTAGCATCTACTTAACCAAGTTGGGTTCTCTTTGTCATTGCTGGTGTTACATCTATCTTCTGCTTACTATTTTCTATCATTCAGTCGCAATTATTCTGTAGCTAACTCAAAACATGGATCAAGATCCACAAGTGATATGACAGTTCGGATAACTAAGAGCACTTGACTTAGTTTGAGCGGTTTTATAGCAGAAAGTCCTAGTTGGCTTGTTCATGATCCAATTATATGAATGTCGTTGTTGAGTGAATAGGTAATGTACAAGTTGTTTGTACTAGAGTGTGAAGTTTTAGTGAGCTCCTAGTGATGTTTCTTCAGTGACTAGTCTTTTTGAAATGCACAATTAGGAGATGTGTTAATAAACCAAAAAGAAGCTTGTGTTTATAAAGTTCTGAATTTAATGACATTCATGAGCAGCTCCTCAATCTCATGCCCTTGCTAATGGCTGGCCATGCAAATTTGAAGAGAAAAGAGGAAGAATAAAATATCAGCCACCAAAATATACCTTATACTTAATCATATGTTTTAATTTTAAAGTCTTGCTAAAGTAGGGGTGGAGATGGGAGATTAGGATGGCCATGATCCTCCTAATTTTTTAATTTTTTTTAGTAAAATATAAGGGTTATATATTTTCTGCCTATAAGTTTGCACATTATAAAAATCTTGAGATATTAGATGTAATTTTTATTTTTATTTTATATATAGTCCTTTATGCATATATAATGTAACTGTTTTAATAGTTTGAAGATATAGTTATTATATGATTTACTTATTTTTAATAAGATAACGCTACACATGCTCTTAAAGGCATTGATGTCATTTAATTTTGTTTTCATTTTGTATTTGATAAAAGAAATTATAAGCATCATCATCATCATCAAACTTTGTCAAGCATTCCAATAAAAAATATAATTGACATAAATATTTTGTGACAATTGAGTATTATTAAGGTGTTGATACATTTATTTATCACGATTAATAATTAAAAAAATTAAATAGTAAATTCAGTATGCAGGTAATAGATCTTCTTAAATTGAACATAACTTTAAATCTCAATCATTTAAATCATTTAATGCTTGTAGGAAAAATGAAATTTTCACCAATTGTTGATAGTTTATATTGGGAAGAAAATTGTTAAAAAATTCATCATATACATGATAACTAATGATTTTTATGCCATGAAAATTAATGAGCAAAACCTAAATTTTTTTTTTTAGCTCAGCCACTTCCTTGAAGGTGGCAATATTCTACTTATTCCCTTTAATCCTATTTATAAAGTAGAGAGAGAATATTTTTTTTTGATCTTATTTATAATTTATGTCATTAAATTTTTATTATAAATTTTCTCTTTTGCCTTTCATTGAATGTTAGAAAAAAATATATTATTAAAGTATGTATATTTAATAAAAATAAAATTAAAAATTTGTTAAATTTTAAAATAAAATTAAAAATTTTAATATTGTTTTAATATTAATAAAATATGTTGGAAGTAAGACATAGTGGGAAAAATGAAAGCATGGATCACAATGAGAGAGAGTAAAGACAAAGAACTGTCAAACAAGAAGACTAACGTCCGAAGGTTATTCTCTGAAAAAAGGTGTTGTCATGCCAATATTTTCAAACTCTTGAAATCCTTACACATTCTCTAATTTTATATTCATTAATTGTTTATTTTATGATGAGATTTGTGCCTGTCGTTGAAACTTGAAAGCGGTCCCAAGTACCAAGAGAATTGCTTATTTTAAACTTAAGAATAAAACAAACCGCGTGAAGTTTTATTTCTGATTTGTTTGCTAAAACATGATTTTTTACCATTTTAAAGATAATTTTTATAGTCACTCTTGTTTATTTTATTGTCTGAAAACAATATTCTTCATTTGTAATTTATGTTGCTTACTTACCGACATTCTTAATTAATTAGTAGGTTCAATGTTCCAAAATTTTTAAAAAAGAAATATTTTTGAAGAGGTAATTGCGCCTATAATCTTGTGATTCAAATATCTAACAATAAAAAACTAAAATTAATTTATAAGAATTACCATTAGACCCAAGAAAATGAATTTAAGTTTGATGCATCATCTTAATGAATTAGATAAAATATAAAGAGTTTATTACAAGAAAATTTATCTCCATGACTTTTTTTCAAAGTAAAAATTGGAAATTCTAGAGGAGATTATGTGATATGTGTCCTCTTAGTTTAGTGAATTGGGCAATTGGCTGTAGTATGGAAATATTTTCCCCATAGAAAATTTATATATATATATATATATATATATTAATACCTATCAAAAGTATATTTTTATGAATTTTCAATTTTAAATAATTTATGCCACCTAATACCAAAGCTAGATATGGTGGTTGGAAAAAAAATTAATATAAAGCCAACGAAAGAGTGGCGCAGTTGGTCAAGAACTCAGCCTTTATCCCACAAGGACAAATGTTTGAATCCCGTTGATTGATGTAAAGCACTTGCAAAAATCCTTAAAGAAATTGGGAGATATGCCTTAACCCTAGTAGGTTATTCAGTGTTTATCCCATCTAAACTTTCTTTTATAAAAAAAAAATTGATATAAAAGCATTGATAAAAATAGGATAAAAGTGCAAATTTACTCTTGAACTTTTTTCAGAAGTGCCTAGTATCCTAAACTTTTGTTAGGAGCAATGTTGCCCTGAAACTCTAAAACATGGTGCAATGTTGCTTTGCCGTCAAAGTTGACTATTTGTTGACCATTTTGTCTGACTGGACTTACCACGTGGCTGTCACGTGGCATTTTTTAAAAATTAAAAAAATAATAAAAGTATAAATTTACCTTAAAACTTTTTCTTTAGGGGTGCTTAGTATCCTAAAGTATTTTTTTTAGCAATGTTGCCTTATTGTTAGAGTTGATCGTTTTGTTTGACTTTACTTGCCACGTGACATTTTTTAAAAAACTAAAAATAAAATAAAATAATGCTTCATCCTCATCAACTTCTCACTATTCATCCACAATACTAAAAATGTAAAATAACTCAGAATACTAAGATGAAAAATTAAACTTAGATTTTCAACATTAAAAAACAATCAAGCCCAAATTTTAAACATAAAAAAAAATCAAAGACGAGGGTAGAGAGGAAGAAAATAAAGAATATAACTCAAAAACCCAATAATTCAAGAACAGCTCAAAATATCCAAAAAAAAAAATAAGAACAAAAAATTAACAACTCAAATTGTCCAACACCAAGTAAGGAGAAGTAACAACTCAATGGGCAACGGCTATAGAGCTTCCCATTTAGCTCTTGTCTTGCAAATGTTGACAATGGAGAAGGGAGGAATGAAGATAAGAAGAATGGCCGACTGTGAAGGAAAGCAATGTGCAATTGAGATACAAGAGGTAAGGGACGACATTGTTTTTAATTTTTTTTTAAATGCAACGTGGCTATCACTTGACAAGTGAAGTCAAACAAAATGGTCAATTCTGACAGCAGCGCAATATTGCATCATTTTGGAGAGTTTCAAGACAACATTTCTCCTAAAAAAAGTTGAAGATATTAAGAGCCCCTATAGGAAAAGTTTCAAGGTAAATTTACACCTTTATCATTTTTTAATTTTTAAAAAATGCCACGTGGCAAGTCCAGTCAGATAAAATGATCAACAAACAGTTAATTTTGATGGTAGGATAATATTACACTATTTTTTAGAATTTCAAGGCAACATTACTTTCAATAAAATTTTAGGATATTAGGTGCGTGGAAAAATTTAAAAATAAATTTATACCTTTACCCACAAAAATATACCAAAGCCAACATTGTTGTTTTCTTTTTATCTCCCCTTTTTTTAAATACAGACATAACCCGCCTTTCTCATCCAGGACATCTTGATTTTCACCAAACCTTGCTAATCTCTCTCACTCTATTTTCCTGAAAGAGTGAGATCTGATCACTGCAACTATCAATCCATTGCTTGTTCAACGTGTGGATCAGAGAGAAGAGTAGAAACATAACACAAAATCAAACATTTTTAAGAGTTCAAAAGAGATTGGAGGACGAGATCGCTTGGTAGGCTTATTTCCTCCTCTTCTCTCTCATTGTCCTCTGTGTTATTTTCATTTTTCTAAGATTCAACTTTACGCGTTGAGAGCATCAATCCGGTGTCTTATCTGTTTTGATCTTTCCCTGCGTAGCTTGTTCAAAAGTGACTGGCCAGATAGATAAGCGTCTCTTTTAAGTTTTTGTACACCATGTCTTAATTTGAAGTCTCAAAATCAATAAATAAAGTTTGATCGTTCAAGAGCACGAAGCCATCTGTGTGCGCGCGTGCGCGCGCATGTGAGAGAGAGAGAGAGAGCGTGTTTTATGAAAGATTGCATAGGTTCTGGTCCACTAAAATGAGCATTTTGTTTCTATTTCAGTTATACATGTGCTATAGTTGGTCTTTTTTTTTCCCCCTATTTGGGACACTGTTGTTGTTTTGATATGTTTCTGCTTTTGATGTTGTTCCATTTATAATTTCGGAAATCAAAGATTTAAACTTTCATTATGTTGGAATCTTGTTGAAGTTCCATCCTTAAAAGGCTTACTAAATTGAAGCATTTAGATTTTTCATTTTCTAGTCATTTAACAGAACTTCCACTAGGGATGGAACAATTGACTAATTTGAGACACCTGGATTTCTCCTTCACGTCTGTCCAAAACCTACTCGCTGGACTCATATCCAAATTTACTCTCCTAGAGGGCTTGTCGATGATGGGTTCGCCTATGATTGGGGTATCATCTGAGAGAGCAAAACACCGCTTGTATCCTGTGGCAGTGGAAGAAATCATATCTTGTCGTAATTTGTCTCTTCTTCACATGGAATTTCTTCACTTTAAAGGCTATCAAAAATTTGCTATATCTCTCAAATTTTCTCAATTAAAGGAGAGGAAGCTTGTGTCGGCTTTTTTGGCCATCCAAAGTCATCTGAGAAAACTTGCTTGGCAATAGACGGGGAGATACAAACCAATCAACCTTTCAGAATCCGAGTTTACTTCATTGATTCCAAGAAACGTTATACAATTAGTCATTCATAATTTTGATGGTATGAAACGTTTGTCTTTGTGCTTAATGGATGCAATGTGCTTGAAAAGATGCGAGTTAGTTTCATGTTCCGAGATGGAATGCATTGTTGAATCAGAGGAGAACACTTTGTCCATGTTAGAGAGAATGGATCTATGTAATTTGCCAAGGTTGGGGATGATCTGTGGGAAAGTGGTGAGACCATATACTCTAATGAATCTCGAGAGTATTCTTGTGAAATCCTGTCGGTCTTTGAAATGTCTGTTCCCTTGGCAGCTCATGGCAGAACTTAGAAGTCTTGAAGAAATTACCATTATTAAGTGCCTTTATATGGAAGAAATTATTGAAGCTGAAGACAGCAGCCAAAGTGATCCTTCCAAAATTGCAGAGGTTGGAATTGTATAATTTGCCAAGTCTGAAAAGCATATTCAAAGGGGACATTCAATGTAATTCTCTAAGCACCATTCAAGTCTTGTACTGCGACACTCTAAATAAGTAGCCGCTGGTTTTGTTTGGAATAGAGGCAAGTCAGCAAATCTCACCATCAACTTCTCTTGAAGAAATAATATGCCAAAAACAATGGATGGAATCACTTGAGTGGGACCAACGACAAGCTAAGCATCTCCTTCAACCATACTTTGTCGATCCCTTTTGCAGGTATGGTTCTGAATGTCCTTGAAATTACATAATGAGAATTAATAATTGTAAATATGGGGGAAGAGGGCAATATGGAAAATAGATTTATGTTTAAAATATTAGAATCAATCTTGTTCGAAAAATAGTTCTGTAAAGAGAAGCAAGAAGGCTAAGCTCAATAAATGTTTGAAATGTCCATATTTATTTTCTTGTTGCCAGCTTTTCTCAGGGGCATGGATATTTGTATTTCATTCTTCAAGTTTATTAAATTTTATGAAATCTATTCCAATTGAAAAATCTGTTGTTCAATGTATCATTATAGTTATTGTTATATTTCTCTCATATCTCTGTTTCCTGCTTCACAAGAAAGTGATGCTAATAACAAATATGCGAGAAAGAGAAACATAATATTATGAATAAATATATATATTGATTCAGCGATTATCTTAACTGTTTTTATCTGCAACATTTGATTGATTTATGTTCTTTAAATTGTCGTAGTTCTGTGACATGGAAATGTGCAGGAACAGGTTTGGTCCAAGCAGCAGTTATACTGTGTGAAGGCAGTATCAGAATATATATGGAGCCACAATCACCCCTGAAGTGTTGCTTAATAGTTGATTCCAGGAGTGTTGTATATTGTTTGATGACGTTTCGATGCTTGGTGAGAAAACATTTGTGTGCAGTGTTGTTTGTGACTGCGCTTTTTTTCTTCTATAAATATGGACTCTGGTAATTCTGAGTAAATTTTATAACTATTTTCATATTTCTTATAAGATTATGGAAAATATTTGGGAATTCCTCTTCATGGAAGAGCGTCTTTCTACCTAATTTTCTCTAACTGGAAAGAAAATTTCTTAAACATTGCAGGTGGCTTTGTTTTATAATTAAATATGTGATTACTGTGATTAATTTCTTGCTACAACATACAAATAATGTTGATCCCAAAGGAGCTACTTGATGAGATTGATAAATTGTGTAGCAATTTTCTGTGGGGCAGTTTTGATGAGAAACAGAAAGTTCATTTAGTTTACAAAAGCAGGCTTTTATCTTTAAGCTTTGTTGGAAGATGCAGACTAATGAGAACTCATTGTCAGTGAAAGTCTTTAGGACGACCTAGCATACATTTATCATTGTGACTAATAATACCTTTGATGCAAGGAAAATAATAATTGAAAATTTTATAAGATTTGGATATTGTTTAGAAAATTTGAAGATTAATTAGTAATATTTTTATTTTAATTACCATCATATTTGAATTTATGTTACTTTTCAGAAATTACTATTTTATTTACATTTAATTTTGAGATCTTGTATTTAATTAACTCATAAGTTAGGTTAAGACTTATAAATAGTATATGAACTCATTTGTTTTGTACATAAAAATTGCTATCATTTTGTCTTATTTGGGCTTTTCTTTTCTCTCCAATTTTGAATTTTCCAAGTTTTCTTTTAGCAAAAAAAAAAAAGGAAAAGGAAAATCATATTTAAGGACCATTCAAGTAAATTATTTACAGATAATCATTAATAACAAGTTTTATTTGAAAAAAATAATTTACATTCTTATTTTAATCATAATTCATTCTATATTGATTATTATTTGTGAATAATTTATTTTAGTGGTCCTTAGATGTGATTTAAAAAAAAAAGGTAGTGAACATATATGTTTAACTATGTCTCATATCAATTTTCAAGGAGAATGACATTTAATTCTTAAAAAAATAAATTAATAACAGTTAGATTTTTGATAAAAAAATTTATAAAATAAATTATAAATATCAACTTAAACAATTACAAAAACAAATTTCTATTAGCATCTAAAAATTATATTTGATATTTAAATATTTATTTGTAATTAAAACTCCTGAATTTATAACAATTTGGATTGATGTTTTTAACTTATTTTTTAAAAAAATTTATTAAAAATTTAATTGATATTAATTCAGTATTTTAAAATCTAACTGTTATTCTTTCTCAATATTTACACTCTAGCCAAAAAAAGATCAATATTTACACGAATCTAACGGTGAACACGTTTTAGGGCCATTCAATATTAAAATGCGTTGGTCCCACCCACCCCTGAATCAATTTGCTTTAATCTTTTTCCCAGTAACCAAACAGAAAAATATCAATTCCTCAAGTAAAATCTTGAGTATCGCACAATTCTATTTTATTTTTATTATTAATAATAATTTTGTTGACAGATCATAATTAATATTCATTTTCATTTGTTTGCTTCTGGTTCGCTACATGAATATTCTATTCAAAAGATGAATAGATTGCTAATAAAGAAGGTAAAATAAGAAATTCCATGTAGGGACAATTTTTATTTTGCAACCATAGATAATATCTCAATTATGAAAAAACACAAAGGAGTTGAAGAACTTCCATGGTAATACGAGGGAGGGGGGATTCAGGGGGCGTAGGAGGAAGGTGCAGGGTGTGGCATTCTCACCTGCAATATATATATATATATATATATATAAAAGCCAGATTTATGAGAGACAAATTTGTTTAAATATTAAAAATTTAAAAAAATAATTTAATAATTAAAAATTGATAAATAATTAGTTATGTTTTAATTTTCCTACCATATTTTTTATTTTTTGAAATCATTGAACAATTAACTTATTATTATTTAATATTCAAATGAATTTAAAATCTTAAAATATCAAAATTTAAGGGGTGCAAAATAGAAAACGAAGGCGAAAAATATAAAAAATTATGCCCACATATATATATATATATATACACAAAGTACAAACTTGCTAATCATCAGAGTTTTTGTTCTATTATCAATACTGTATCAGTTTAGTAAATTTAAACTTGAAAATGCAAATAGTGTTGATGTTAGAACTTCCACTAGAAAATGTTTTATTTTTTTTCAATTTAGATTAGTTTAAATATTCATTAAATCCCTTCAAATTGATAAAGGCTTAGGATATCAGATGCCAATATTACACTAAAGAAATTACACAACTTGCTCTCTTTCGTACAAAGTTATGTCGTGTAAGTAAATGATTTTGAAATTTTTTAAGCATCATAGTCAAATTGCCCATAGAAATATACCGAAAGCCAACTTTGCTTGTCTCTTTGCTCTCTCTTTTTTATTTCTTGCCACTACGCACACATGACAAAACTTTCTTATATCTAAGGCATTATCTTTTTTGTTCTAATTACCTGACATTTATGTGCTCTCTCACTCAATTTCTCACCTGATTGGGTGAGATTTTACCCCTGAAATTAAATATCAATTCATTGTTTGTTCAACGTGGATCGCAGAGAATGAAGGACATGGAAGAGTTCACAAGAGATTGGAGGAAGGAGATGCTACGTATAACCCAAGTGGGATCTGAGCTTTGTGTTCTAAGAGAAGCTTGGCAGGTTTATTTCCTCTTCTTCTCTTTCTTGATTCTTCTCTTTGTCCTCTGTGTATTTTCAATTTTTCCTTTCAGATTAATTAATCTTCATGCTTCTGCAACATCCAATGTCTTCTCTATTCCAATCCAGCCCCTGCCCAGTCTAATCCAAAGCATTGGACAAAAAAATTGATGGTTATGTTCAGGATGTAGAGGGATGTTTGTGTTATGGATTAATTAGTTTCAATAAAACTTACACTTATAGTCTGTACAAATATTCATATTCATTTTACTTTCAGAAAGTTACTTGACATTTTCAGAAAGGCAAAGATTGTATGGGACTATAGGTACACAATTTTTCCCCCCAAAAGGGACTTTTTGAAAGTACATAAATAGGGTTTGGAAGTAGATTTGAAGAATAGAAAAATTTGAATTTGCAGGACTCAGTGAAAACATTGTAATGTACAATGCATGCATGTATCAACAAGAGAGAAGAGAAAAAGAATTCTCTCTCCCATATTCTTGAATGAAAACTGGAGCTTCATTAATAATGAAACATATTCAACCAAAAAAGATTGAAAATGAACAAGTGTTATGTAACTTATTATTTCTTGATTTAATTATTAATTAAAAAATATATAATTGTTGGTCTTGGTAGTTCCTAGACTTTTTTTGTTGTTGCTTCAAGTCTTGTAAATTTCATCTATTTGTAAAGTTAGTATCTATATTTTTAAATATGACTATAGGAACTTAATGATAGTTAAGGAATGCATAAATTATATTACTTCTTATGCATAAATAATGATGAGTCATATGAGAAATAAGTAGAATGAGGGAAAAAAAAATCTTGATGTTAAATAAGAACCCTTAAACATGCAAAAGATGAAGCTTTGAAGGAAAAAGACACCATAACTAGGATAGGAAAATAGAAATGTTAGTAGCCATTTTCAAAACTTGTTTATCCAAGAAAGCCTAATTCTGGAGACTAAGGGTCTCTTTGTTTGTGTTCCCAATTCTTTTTTTTTTTTCAATTCGTTTTGCAATGCAGTTTTTAAAATTATTTTTAAAAAAACAAAAAAAATATGTTTGATTGTATTAATTTAAAAATAATTTTGGAATTGAAAAATTGGCTAATAGTGATGCTCATCAGTAATTAATGACAATGGCTTATGACAATGATTAGTTAAAGTAACAATTGTTTTCATTTCAATAATCAAATGCAATGTATTTGAAAAAAACACTGCTTCAAGATATTTTAATTTTTTAAAAATAAAAAATTTTTGAAAACAATTAAATTCAAAATATTTTCCAAAACACGAAATAAAAATATTTTTGAAAAACATTAAATTCAAAATATTTTTTCAAACGAGTTTTTTTGTTAAAAATTATTTTTTAAAAATAAAAACTATTTTTAAAATAGAAACCAAACATGGTCTAAGCTTGATACCGATTCTACCATTCACTCTCTCTCTACGAAGCTTCATCCGGCTGAGCAACACATTATGGAATCCCTAAAGAAATTTGCACATTTCATATGAAAATATAGTGTTGAACGGTCATTCTCACTTTCCGTTAAGAAACAAACGAATCACAGTTTCAACTTTGTAGGAAATGGTGGGCTTTTGAAGATTAGCTTGAATCTCTCTTGCGTGAACATTTGGTGCTAGCCAAAAAGTCATGGTAAAAAATAAA
>NW_026555647.1:0-55214 GCF_029017545.1 Prosopis cineraria | reverse complement strand
TCGTTTGAAGCACCTTCGTTTGTTCCTATATTGGCCATACAAATAACCAAATAACCAATACAGAAGACATAACACACATGTAAGACAGAATGAATATTGCTCTTGAAATATATAAACATTTTGCTCTTGAAATACTTAAGATCCACCTGTACTAGGTTCACTTTTGCCACCATCATCTTTTCCTCCAACATCATTCGTCTTGTTGGACCTAACTGCATTTTGTTGGCTTGCAATTATTTTCTGTTTTTCTGTATCCGCGTCGCCTTTGACATTAGACTCTCTTTCATTTGATCTGTTTCAAAAACTCCAATACTTTTATTAATTTTGCGTCACAAATTTAAAGCAAATATTTGGCATATTCTAGTTTAATGAGGTTTTACTGGAATCAGCAATGGATTGAGAATGAATTTCCAATTGAATCCAAATCTGGAAGTTTGCCTCCGCATTATTAATGTGGAATATTTCATCGCAATAATTCCTTCCATTATGAGACGAATTTAATGATGATTGAAATTTTCCATTTCATGGCGGTCTCCCATGCTATAAAAAATAGTAGTTAGTTGAAGGAAAAACTCACTCCACATCAAATATCCCTTCTTCAGTATTCGTTCTTCTCTCTTTTTCTCTCTGCAGTGCATGTTATGCATCAAAGAAAGGACCCTAATATTCCTGTCTCATCATGGGTATGTAGTTGGATAGCCTCTACAATACCCGGATTTGATAAAACCTTATACGATTCTTTTTAGATCATTATTGGGTTATAATATCTTTCACATACCTTCTCATTGGTCATCAGTTATATATTCAAAGGCATAAAAATTTCGTAATGGCAAATGAGAACCAAATAAGAAACGGAAAATCAACCATCAAAAGCAACTGATGTCCAGCTAGTAATTTACTACAAACAATGAAAAGAAGCAGAAAAGGATCGCTGAAACAAAGTGAAAGAAAAGAAAAGAAAGTTAGTTAGGAAAAGAAAGCTGACTTGTCGGATGAAAGCTTTGCTTCCATGACTTCTCTATGATTAGAAACTCAGTGAAAATGAAGATGGTTGAATGTGAACTGAAGTTGAGATGTGATAAGGAGCAATATAGGAGAATCTATTTATATTTGAAGCTATTAGATGGATTCAAGGACATGCCTTTAATATTATTGCCCTTTCTTTTTCAAGTTTCTTTCATTAATTTGGTCGCTGTTCAAAGTTCAACGATTAATGTTCACACATGTTGAATTGGGCAACCACAAATAAAGAAAGAGACAAGTCAATATCAGATGTCATTAGTTGTTTAAAAGGTCAGAGATAGTAAGTCATGTGTATCACACACACACACACGCACGCACGCACGCACGCACAGGGGAAAACTAATGGACTGTTTGACAAGTGAAGTCCAAATTAAAGTTCCGTCCCTAATGTTCAAAGCTTCGCAAACACTGGAATGTCATTTATATATATTTGGATCATATATGTATTGTGTAATTTTATCATATTTAAATATCGTTAAGGATTATCTAGACCGGGTTAAATTTCAAGGGTTCAGGCATTCTAATTTAGTACGTACTTAAAAATATCTCAACATTATAAAATGCGTTTCTATTAATTGAATTTTATATTATAAAATTGAAATCATTAATTTAACTTATAATTTAGTGGCCTACAACAAAGAACTAAAAATCGAATTGACCATACAGATAATAGTTCAAAGTTAGTGATCTAGTTGTGATTGAACTATAATCAAACTATTCATGATTAAAATAATATAATATAACTAAAATATACAAAATATTCATATATAACTTTGTAAAGAATAATATTTAAATACAAGTGCATTAATCCACAAACAAAATGGAGTATATAATAAAATACAATTAATTTCACTGTTCATAGAGCAGCGATATTAATAAATATTGTGGGGCCATCCTTCTTTCTTTTTTTAAAAAATTCAATAGTTTTTCTTTCAACCAGTTTTTTACAATAATTTTTGTTATACTTACCTTTTCTTATTTTGTTAAAAAAACAAAGCATATTTTTTAATGTGACTGTTAACATTTTAAAATTAGATTTTTTGAATAAAATTTTAAAATAAAAATTTTGCAAAAGAGTAACAAGGTTTTTTTAATTGCATACATGCGTCCTCTAATTAGAAAAAAATAATATTCAAGAGATATAGAGAGACATAGTTAGATACTAAATGTTAATATTTATTCTAAAAAGAATTCAAACCTTAGTTTGGGAGCCAATTTACTTTTTTTACCCATAATTTTATTGTCACTGTTATTAAAAGTTTTTTTTTATTATAGCCATACTAAATTATTATTTTGACAGTATCACCTTTTTTTCATGATATCTGGAGTAAAAAATGAATACTTTTTTAACTATTTGCAATGGCAATATGTAAAATTATTGTTAACTTAAAAAAAAAGCAGGTAGATAAATATGTCTTTAAAATTAAATGTTGTTATGCATATCAATAATAGAAGTCTGTAATTAATTATCAAGTATTATTGAATTAGTTAAAATGTATATTGAAAATGATCTAAATTTAAAGGGGTGAAAAATCTTATGACTAGAGGGATCAAAATCCAAAAATATATATCACTTTCATATAATTTTCCCAACATGAGGGGTGCATGTGCATTCCTCAAATATGTAGCTTTACCATTATACCTAAATAGTACCTCTAATCCCATGATAGAAGAAATAAGTGAATTTCTTTACCTGTGTTTCCTAGTTTTTGTGTAAACTACATATATTTCAACAAAACAAAGTTACTATAGCAGAAATCTGACAGTGTATAATTTTTCGTTTTCAGTAATTTTTAATTCAAAATGATTTCATTTCTTGATTTTTGTTTTTTTATAATAGAACAGTTTTAGAAATAATTAAATTCAAATAAACACCTGTTCAAACGAATTGTTTACTTAAAAAAAAAAAACCAAACTTGCCCTGAAAGTCTTGTACCCCTATATGCTCACACCTCATTTTGTTTTTCATTTTGAAGTTAAATTTCGTTGGCGATTCTAGACCAGAATTTCAAGGATTCAAGTTTGAGCCTTTTTGCAGTGGGTGCAAGGTCAATGTTCACACTTCACACCAGCAAGTTGAATTAGACCACTTGTTCTTGAATTTAATTTAATCCCACTAATACGCGGCTAAACACTAATACATATTGAGAGAAAATATGTAGTTTACATTTACCCAAAAAAAAAAATGCAGTTTACCACTGTCGGTCATTGCTTACACATGATCCTTGAATTTTTAATGCGAATGATCTGGATCCCCATGTCACATGATCCTTTTTTAATTGAAAAATAAAAAATTACCATATTACAACCAAAACTACTAAAAGAAATCAAGCAATTAGCATGCCATTATGTAGACTCATGAATTTACAAAAATTTTAGGGCAAATAATAATGGGTTAAAGGCCAATTTCATCTTTAAACTATAAGTCAAGGAGCACCATATGTGGGGCTTAAAATTCATTTTTGATACAATATTTCCCTCCAATTTTTGAAAATGGTGCAATTTTATCTTTACTATTAATAAAAATTAACTTTGACTGTCAGTTGATAATAAAATAATAGAAAAGTACCAAGAAAATTTTAGACAAGGACAAAAAATTAGAGAAAAGGACCAAATAAATTTTCTTGGTCCTTTTATGTCATTTTTTAGCTAACTAATAGTCAAAGTTAATATTATATTTGTTAATAGTACTGGTTATATTGCATTATTTTTAAAAGTTCAAAAAAGAATATTACACAAAAAAATAAATTTAGGATCGCATACATTTCGTTGAATATGTAGTTTACATTTACCAAAAAAAAATGCAGTTTACCACTGTCGGTCATTGCTTACACATGATCCTTGAATTTTTAATGCCAATGATCTGGATCCCCATGTCACCT
Organism: Prosopis cineraria; assembly: GCF_029017545.1. Classification (NCBI taxonomy): domain Eukaryota; kingdom Viridiplantae; phylum Streptophyta; class Magnoliopsida; order Fabales; family Fabaceae; genus Prosopis; species Prosopis cineraria. The sequence continues at coordinate 51,309 of NW_026555647.1, read as the reverse complement.
GATTCTTTTTTAATTGAAAAATAAAAAATTACCCATATTACAGCCAAAACTACTAAAAGAAATCAAGCAATTAGCATGCCATTATGTAGACTCATGAATTTACAAAACTTTTAGGGCAAATAATAATGGGTTAAAGGGCAATTTCATCTTTAAACTACAAGTCAAGAGCACCATAGGCTTTAAATTCATTTTTGATACAATATTTTCCTTCAACTTTTGAAAACGGTGCAATTTTGCTCTTATTTTTAACAAAGATTAATTTTGACTGTTAGTTGATAATAAAATAATAGAAAAGTACTAAGAAAATTTTAGACAAGGACAAAAAATTAGAGAAAAGTACCAAATAAATTTTCTTGGTCCTTTTATGTCATTTTTTAGCTAACTAATAGTTAAAGTTAATATCATATTTGTTAACAGTAGTTGTTATATTGTGTTATTTTCAAAAGTTCAAAGAGGAATGTTACACAAAAAAATAAGTTTAGGATCACATACATTTCAAGACTTATAATTTAAAGGTAAAATTGTCCTATAATCTAATAATAATTTTGCTTTGTTGGTCTGGCTAGAATTCACTATACGTTCTCATGATATCTTTTTCTATACGTGAAATGAAATTTGCCGAGGTGACAATAATATTTTACATTCATGTAGAGAATGGATTCATTAACCTCGTCATTATGATTGCATTTTCTCTATACTTCATGTTCATTTCCTTTCACTGGTTCTTTTTTTTTTTTTGCTTTTATTTTTTTTATATACAACATTAATTGGTCCAACGTTTTTGATCGTTAGTTTTGCTCCCTGCAAATTCTACAGTTCCATGCTAATGTTCACACCAGTTGAATTGGCAACCAAAAATAAACAAAGAATATTTAAGCTGTCGTTAATTGTTTGAACAATGTGTATATATATACTGTCATTAATTACTTGGACTTTTTTCAGTAATCAGTCAAATCTAAATGTCCAACCCCCCATGGTCAAATGTAATCGCAGACAATTCTAATCCATTTACTATAATATAAATGTTATATATGGTTGAGTTGAATTGTGATAAATAAAATAAAATTTTAGCACAAGGTGATTATCAGGATTTAATATTAAAGATTCAACCTTATTAATTATTTCCATGTCTTCCACTGTTCCAGTTTTCAGTAGTTGCGTGCATTTGCTTTCATACCAGTCGACAAAGACAGATCTACATATCTATGTCTTTATTTAATATACGTGTGTTTGCAGAATCCTGGTTGCCCATGAATTCGTCTAATATTAGAATATTGTCCGTACATATCAACCAGTTTAAAATTTTAACTATGGTTGAGTCGTTTCTACTATGATAACATTTAATTATAATTGGTTATCTTTTAATGATCATGGTAGAGTGGGTTAAAATGTGATGAAATTAGGAGACATTACAGAACTCTCTTCAAAGATGGATACGCGTTCCGGCGTTCGGATGACGAGCACCGCGTGCCCATCATTTCCATGGGTCATCTTGACTGTTCATTTTATCTCAAAATGATATTTGCCATTTATTTTGAAGTGACTTTTAAATGTTTTAATATTATATTTGTGAAAATAAAAGTTTATCAAAATTATATTTAATATTGAATCTTGACTATCACCACGGCAGTTATCACACATGATGAAATTTGAACAGTGCAGATTCAAGCTTTTTATTTGTTTTATAATTATCAAAATAAAAATATATTTTTTTCGATAAATATGTTAATTATCGATCTGGTTAGTCCAATTGAAATATATTTTTTGAATTTTTAAAAATTAATTATCCAGATGTATTCTGACAGTATAGATAGAATATAAACAATTTAATTTAATATTAAAATTTTTATAAATTTATCAAAATTCCATATTTAATATTGAAATTTTTATAATTTTTTAAATTTTTTAACAAATATAATATTAAAAATATTTAAAAATTAATTTAAATATTTGCAAAACCAGTTCAATCTTGGTTGTTTTTGTTGAATTTTGTGTTGATCATTTCTTTGTTGGTGTTAACTGTCCTTAAATTTGATATGGTCAAGCAATTTTCTCATGTTTAATCTACTGCTGTGGGAGGATTTGCTCTATGTTCAGAACTAACATTCAGTTTTGCTTTTATATGTTTAGAAAAACATAAGTTCGTACAGTCAGGCCTTTTAACAAGCAAACAGAATTTTATCCTTGGCAATACTTTTGTTGATTGTCATACTTTAAAAAATCGGAAACAATTCTTGTGCATTTCAAGGGTTCTAATAAATGAGAAAAATTGTTAATAGCCATAGTAGCCATAGTGTAGCTTGCGATAAACTTTTACAATATATAGTGATATTGATACATTGAGTTCTTCTGCCTGTGTTTCTTGAGAGGCAACCTTGGATTAACCATCTTACAAGTAAAACGCACCTCCGGCCCTCCCCACAAAAACCCAACAAAAAAAAAAACCCTTGTTATTCAGGTAGGCGTGCAACTGTTATGAACAATCCAGTCTCCCTTTCTTGTGCGTTTATTTTGCATCTATCAAACTGCTTCTTAATACAGTTTTCCCCACCTTGATGTTAAGATTTTTTTTTTTTTAATTTGTCAAAAGATTTGCCCCCAAAATTTTCTGCCCATTTGATTATTTTCTTTCTTGTTTATCTGTCAATGTGGTACAGGGGATCTTTTTAGCCTTTTTTGCATGTTCAATATACTCCCTCCATTACACTTGCCACTAGATTTTCCAAGAGGTGGTGGTGGTGATCATGGTGCAGCATTTTTGCATTGGAGTCCAGTTTAGTAGGCAAATACTCTGTTGTATTATAGGTAAAATCCTGATCCGGTTGAGCATAGTATTGCTCACTCATTGACAGAAGCTACTTAATGCATTCCCTTGGTTGTTCAATCATTCTGTCTCTGAGGGTTGCCATGTCTCGTTTCTTGTTGATGTGTAAAATCCAATCTGATAATATGACCATTAATTTATTGGCATTATTTTTCTTACTGTTGTAGAGAAGCCTCTCCGGTTTGTTAGTGTTCACTGTCCTTGTGTCTGGTTTGGTCAGGTGATTTTCTCATGTGTAATCTACTTTAGGTGGATTTTCTCTAGGTTCATAAACATTTTTTTTTTCAATGTTTACTTTCCTTGGTTTTGCGGTTTAGGTAAAACTTGAATTCATATAGCCAAATCCTGTAGCAGGCAAATCATATTTTTTCTCGAGCAAGGTTTTTAGTCATTATTTTTACTCTAAATTTTCCTTGGTCTGTGAATGTGCGTTTGGAGGCACCATTTGATGTTGCCTGTTGCATGTGTTGCAATATTTTTCCCTACTTTTCTTAGCCATTACTTGTCAATTCAGGTTGTTTTGTCTGTTTTGCGTCTATCAAACTCAAGAGTTCTAAACGTGCTCCTCTAGAATTATAGGGCTCCTTTTAGAAGGATTTTTTTCATTACTTTTTTCCAATATTACCCCTAATTAAACTCATTAACCTTAAGAGAGAATGTAATGCCAATTTGGAAAGGGAGAATGATAGAGATGTCTCAAGGGATGCCAAATTCCATAAATTTGTAAGTTCAGCTTTCAATTTTGTAATTTCATTGTGATGAATTTGTAACTTATTTTTCAGATTTTAATATGGTTGAAGAATAAATAAATTTATTTTGCCTGTTAAAAATTGGAACATAATTTGCAAATCTATCACAATGAAGTTGCAAAATTAAAAACTGAATTTTCTAATTTCTGGAATTTGATAGTTGGAACCTAAGTTGAATTAATTAGTCTCAAGCATTCTCCCGTTTGGAAATGTTTCAGTATGGATAAAATAAGAAATTCATGTTATTTTCACACAGTTAATGACTTAATTCTCTCATTGGTTCTAGTGGAGTAGTTAATGACTTAATTATCTCTCATTGGTTTTGGTGAAGTAGTTAGAAGTAATTTTACCTGCGTGTTGATGTTAAATATATTTGTGGGATAATGCGTTTTTTTTTGTCCAAAATTCTTTACAGTTGACTATTTCTTGTTTTGTCACTCAATGTAGTTCAGGGGATCTTGTAATCCTTTATTGCATGTTCATTGGACTTCCTGGATTACACTTGCTTGTTGACGTTCCAAGAGGTGGTAATGATCATGGTGAGACATTTTTACGTCAGTCAAAGTATAGTTTGGATGAGACATCACAGGAAACTTGCATCTGCTGTGTGTTCTTGTGCATACAATGTAAGATCTATGATGGGAAAGAAGGGAGACCAAGACAAAGATGGCCAGAGGATTGTTTAAAGAATATATTTTGGTTGTGGTGGCAACCCTAAGATTGAGAACTCAATCCAATATGAATTGGGTTCTTGATTTTTCATTTGGACTTGTTGGGGATGTAATGTGTTTAAAAAGAAAAGTTTGATCATGTTAGTCTTGGAAAACTAACAATTGATGGAACTTGAAAGTCTTGAATTTTTAGCATTGGGCGCTTTAGTCCATAATGATTTCTAGTTGCAATTTCTTCTTTGAAGCGTTCCTTGCTATCCATGCTTTGCATTAGTCCATATTGTTGTATGTGTGTCAAAAGTGTGTGTGTGTCAAAGTCCCACATTGATTAAAAGAAAGACTCTCCTAGTGTATATATACTAAGGAAAGAAGTGGGCTAGTAAAATGGGCTTGGAAGAGAAGTGGCCTTGCGCATATGAGACAGGCCAACTTAGGGCAATCGCAGTTGAAATCAGCCGATTCGCCCCCCTGCGCGCGAGTTCAAGAGGTAGTGGGTTTCTTTTACCAGATTATTTTTACAAATAAATAATTATTTTGGCTTGCCAGAGAAACTCTAATTTTGGCTATCTGGAGTTTGAAGTCAAACCAAGAATGTTTTTTTATCATTAAATAAATTAATTTTTCTAAACGTTTGTCTTCCCAACGTTTCCAGACAGGAGGTTGAATGCATTTTACAAACGTTTGTGTAACCCTAACGTTTCCAGACAAGCTTTTAAACAATTTTTATGAGACTGTAACCGAGCTTTTAAACCGGTGGTAACCCCCCTAACGTTCATGTCCACCTTCGGGCTATATATAGCCATGGGTGCAGACAGAGTGATACACAAGCCTCTTGAGTTCTCGCGGTTCTCTCTTCCTCCCTCTGTAAATCTGTCTGTGTTCGTCTGTGCTTACATTTGGTCTCCATTATTCTGTTCCCACGTTCCACCGAGAAGGTGCTTGTTTAATCCTGGGGAACTGCCGGCCGTCAGACGTTGTGCCGGAATAGTTCTTAAGGACAGTGTCCTTTCGGGCACGACTCAAGCTAACAAACAGGTATCGCTATACACATCTGCTGCCAGTGTAGCCAACAATCTTAAGAACTATTCAACCCAATGGCGACCAACAGTACTGAGAATGTCGCTCCCGAAGGTGTGCCGAGTGGTTCGGCCGGAGGTCAGTACGTCCTTGCCGCTGTTGCCGTCCCTTTACCGAGGCTGTTTCCAGACATATCGAAGATAGAAGTCTTTGATGGCTGGAACTTCAAACGCTGGTAAGAACGTGTCTTCACCGTCCTTGACATGCATGGTGTGGTTGCTGCTCTTGCTCAATCCGAGCCTCTTGCTGATACTGATCAAGCCCAGCGAGTTGCATGGACTCATGCAAACAAAGTATGCCGACACACTATCATTAGCACTTTATCTAATGATTTATTCGATGTCTACTGTGTCTACAAGGAAGCTTGTAAGATATGGGAGTCCCTAGTTACAAAGTACACTGCTGAGGATGCCGACAAACAAAAGTTCGTTGTGGGCAACTACTACAAATGGGAGATGACCGAGAACAAGGATGTGAAGGAGCAAATCAACGAATATTATAAGCTGCTGGAGGAGCTTTGTGCTGAAAACATCAACCTTCCAGAAGAGTTCGTTGCTGGGATACTGATTGAGAAGCTGCCAGAATCATGGTCTGATTACAAACAGCAGCTGAAACACAAACAGAAGAAGCTATCCTTGACTGACTTGATCACCCACATCATCATCGAAGACACCAACCGCAAGTCAATACGTGTAGCTTGAACCAGAGAATTGACATCCAAAGCCAACTTAGTGGAGACAAAGCCTCACAGCAAGAGGTGTGATTCTAAAACTAAAGACAAGAGGAATAGAAAATCTGATTACAAACCTAATGCTTCTAACCCCTCTTTCAAAAAGAAAGGAGACTGTTTTGTCTGCGGCAAACCAGGACACTATGTAGCACAGTGTAGGAAGAGAGCAACCCGTGATAAGCCTCGAAAGCCAAATGTAAATTTGGTACAATGAGATGGTGACAGTGATGATGATATCATTACTGTAGTGGTGTCACAAGCTCTCTTGATTTCTAATGTGAAGAAATGGGTGGTAGACTCCGGGGCTACCAGGCACATATGTGCTAGCCAAGAGATGTTTACCACCTATAATTCTGTAAAGGAAGGGGAAGACCATGTTTACCTTGCTGATTCCCGAACTGCTAAGGTTCAAGGAAAAGGAAAAGTGGTCTTAAAGCTCACATCAGGAAAGACTCTGGCTCTGAATGATGTTCTGCATGTGCCTGAAGTTAGAGCTAACTTAGTGTCAGTTGCTCTTTTAGGGAAAGCTGGGGTTAAAGTGTCATTTGAATCTGATAAGATTGTAATGACAAAAAATAATGTGTTTGTAGGCAAAGGGTATTGTAATCAGGGACTGTTTGTTTTGAATGTTGATGAAATGAATAAGATTGAATCTTTTGAGTATATGCCTGTTTATATGGTTGATTCCTTTGACCTGTGGCATGCTAGACTAGGTCATGCTAGTAAAGGTTATATAAATAGGATGCGACAACTTGGATTACTTTCTGAAATTAAAAACAATGTTTTTGAAAAATGTGAAGTATGTGCAGAAACTAAACAAAGTAAAAAACCTCATTTTTCTAGTCAAAGAGAATCTGAATTACTATCTTTAATTCACACAGATTTAGGTGACTTAAAACAAACCATGACTAGAGGTAGTAAAAAATATTATATCACTTTTATTGATGATTTTTCAAGATATACTAAAGTATACTTGTTAAGAAACAAAGATGAGGCTTTTGAAAAATTTTTGTTATATAAAGCAGAGGTTGAGAATCAGTTAAACAAAAGAATTAAAAGGGTTAGATCGGATAGAGGAGGAGAATATATTTTGTTAAATGATTTTTGTGAAAAAGAAGGAATTATACATGAGATAACACCTCCTTATTCTCCCGAGTCTAATGGTGTTGCAGAAAGGAAAAATAGAACATTAAAAGAAATGATGAATGCTTTACTTGTGAGTTCTTCTGCCCCTGATAACTTGTGGGGAGAAGCTATTTTGTCTGTATGTTTTTTTCAAAAATAGGATACCACATAAGAAATCAAAGGAAACACCTTATGAGTTATGAAAAGGGTTTACCCCAAACTTAAAATATTTGAAAGTGTGGGGGTGTCTTGCAAAAGTTTTATTGCCTGATCCTAAAAAGAGGAAAATTGGCTCTAAAACTTCTGATTGTATGTTTATTGGATATGCTGAACAAAGTGCTGCGTATCGTTTTTTAGTTTAAAAAGTGATGTTTTAGACTAAAACACAATTGTTGAGACTAAGGATGCTGAATTTTTTGAACATATTTTTCCCTTGAAAATTAAGCATGTTTCTAAACCTATTGAGAATTCAGATTTGAACAAAATTTAAATGAGGATTTAGTTTTAAGGAGAAGTAAAAGACAAAGGAAAGAAACAAGTTTTGGAGATGATTTTTACACTTATTTAGTACAAGATGAACTGTTAAATTTTTATGAAGCTATTTCTTCTCCTGATGCCAAATTTTGGAAAGAAGCAATTGAAATTGAAATTGATTCTTTAAGGAAAAATAAAACTTGGGTTTTATCAAATTTACCCCAAGGAGCTAAGGCTATTGGGTGTAAATGCATTTTTAAGAAAAAACATTTTCCAGACGATTCAATTGATAAGTATAAAGCAATGCTTGTGGCCAAAGATTTTACTCAAAAAGAAAATATAAATTATTTTAACACATTTTCTCCTGTGACTAGAATCTCTTCTATAAGAGTTCTTATTGCTTTGGCTTCAATTTACAAACTTTTTGTTCACCAAATGGATGTTAAAACTGCTTTTTTAAATGGTGATTTGGAAGAAGAAATATACATGGTACAACCTGAAGGATGTGTGATTCCTGGGCAAGAAAATAAAGTTTGTAAACTTGTGAAGTCTTTATATGGCTTAAAACAAGCACCTAAGCAATGGCATGAGAAACTTGATCAAGTTTTGACAACTGGTAGATTTTCTACTATTGAAGCAGAAAGATGTGTTTATACAAAGTTTATAAATAATGATTGTGTGATTATATGCTTGTATATGGATGATATGCTAATTTTTGGCTCTAGTATGTGTATTGTTAATGAAACAAAAAATTTTCTTTCTTCAAATTTTGACATGAAAGATATGGGTGAAGCCAAGGTAATCTTGGGTGTAAAAATCATAACGGAATGAAAATGGAATCTTGCTTTCCCAAGAACATTATGTTGAGAAAATCCTCAGAAAGTTTGGACATCTTGAAGATGCTCCTTTGAGTACTCCTTATGATTGAGTGTGCAATTAAAAAAGCACAAGGGTAACCCAGTTGCTCAATCTGAGCATGCACAGATTATTGGGAGTCTGTTGCATTTGATAAACTTTACTAGGCCTGATATAGCTTATGCTGTAGGCAGATTGAGTAGATATACTCACTGTCTAGGCAGTAAACACTAGGAGGCTCTGGTGAGAGTCTTGAGATATTTGAGAGGTACCATGAATTATGGTATATTGTATAGTGGATTTCCTGCTGTATTGGAAGGATACAGTGATGCTAACTGGATTTCGGATTCAGAAGAGACAAAACCCACTAGTGGTTATATATTCACTCTTGGTGGTGGTGCAATAACCTGGAAGTCTGCAAAACAGACGATCAACACAAAATCCTCAAGGGATTCTGAGTTCATTGCAATGGAGCTGGCTGGGACTGAAGCTGAGTGGTTGAAAAACTTCTTAGCAAGTATTCCAATAGGTAAAAAGCCCACACCATCAGCATCTTTACATTGTGATAACTAGTCTGCAATAGCAATGGCTAAAAATAAGACCTTCAATGGCAAAAGTAGACATATTCGATTGAGACATAATATTATAAGGTAGCTGCTTAAAGATGGGGTCATCTCAATCGATTATGTGAGATCAGAGTTAAATCTGGCGGATCCGTTAACTAAACCCCTAGGGAAGAAATTTATTATTGAAACGTCGAGGGGAATGGGACTTAAGCCTGTTTGAAATTAATGGTGATGGCAACCCAACCTTTGTGATTGGAGATCCCATGAAGAAGGTTCAATGGGTAAGAACAAGTCACTTTTTAGTTCTGCTAGCACTGAATTTTGTCCCTTCCTATGGCTTGAAAAAGTGCTAGAATGCATTGAACGGAGGCTGAGCGATAGCTCTTAATATTTTCATAGTCCTTACGGATGGTGTATTCATTGCAGATATACTTGATGAAAACACCTATACAAATGTGGAGTGAGGCCACTCCTATGAGATCGTGGCAAAATCTCTAGAGCATTTGTTAAAACCAGGCGAGCGCATGGCTGATAACATGCAAAACTGTCGTTAACAGCAGAGACTGTGAGGGTATAATCCGATTAATAAGACCTCTAACACATGCTCTAGATCTGTTAGTTCAATAACGAAGTTACACCGACTTTTCTATGTGCAAAGTTTTATTAGTCTAGGTTTGGTTTAAGTCGACAGACACCAAATTCAAAGTGATTATCCTCCGTGTGAATAACTCAGACGAACATAGATCCTTTTGACATATGTGGGGGATTGTTGTATGTGTGTCAAAAGTGTGTGTATGTCAAAGTCCCACATTGATTAAAAGAAAGACTCTCCTAGTGTATATATACTAAGGAAAGAATGGGCTAGTAAAATGGGCTTGGAAGAGAAGTGGCCTCGCGCACATGAGACAGGCCAACTAGGGCAATCGCAGTTGAAATCAGCCGATTCGCCCCCCTGCGCGCGAGTTCAAGAGGTAGTGGGTTCTTTTTACCGGATTATTTTTACAAATAAATAATTATTTTGGCTTGCCAAAGAAACTCAAATTTTGGCTGTCTGGAGTTTGAAGTCAAACCAAGAACGTTTTTTTATCATTAAACAAATTAATTTTTCTAAACATTTGTCTTCCCAACGTTTCCAGACAGGAGGTTGAATGTGTTTTACAAACGTTTGTGTAACCCCAACGTTTCCAAACAAGCTTTTAAACAATTTTTATGAGACTGTAACCGAGCTTTTAAACCGATGGTAACCCCCCAATGTTCATGTCCACCTTCGGGCTATATATAGCCATGGGTGCAGACAGAGCGATACACAAGCCTCTTGAGTTCTCGCGGTTCTCTCTTCCTCCCTCTATAAATCTGTCTGTGTTCGTCTGTGCTTACATTTGGTCTCCGTTGTTCTGTTCCCTCGTTCCACCGAGGAGGTGCTTGTTTAATCCTGGGGAACTGCCGGCCGTCGGACGTTGTGCCGGAATAGTTCTTAAGGACAGTGTCCTTCCGAGCACGACTCAAGCTAACAAACAGGTGTCGCTATACACGTCTGCCGCCGGTGTAGCCAACACATATTGATTTCTAGTTGCAGTTTCTTCTTTGAAGCGTTCCTTGCTATCCATGCTTTGCATTAGTCCATATTGATTTCTAGTTGCAGTTTCTTCTTTGAAGTGTTCCTTACTGTCCATGCTTTGCTGACTAATGAATCATAATGACATGGATTTTGATTTGGTAAGCATATTTACTCAATAAATGTCTTGTGTGATATCATAATAAATGTTTGATTTAATTGAATAATTGTTAGAAATTTTTGTTATATAATACTTAGAAAATATTAAATCTCAATTTTAGAGGTGATAGTATTCAAATTTCTTGAAAGAAATGTATTTTAATAATTTTTAAATAGTGAAAAAAATTTTAATCATAATTTAAACACTCAAATTCATGGAACTTACTTATAAATAAATTCATTAATTAAAACCTATTCATAATTTTTCTTATTATTTATTAATATTTTGGATTTGATATTTTCGTTAATCTCGATTCATGAAAGTGATTTATTATTTATTTATTTTAAACTTTTATTATACGTTTGTTTATTTTCATATTTGCAAATAAGGGCCAAATGATTCTGATATGTCTTTTGCAATTAAATTCCTTGCTGAAATGACATAATTACCCCCTTGCATTTTCTTCCTTATCTTCTTTCTCGCCTTTCCTTCTCTATCTTCCTCCCGTGACTTTTTTTTTTTTTGGATGATATATGAAGGTGGTGGGAGCCAAGAGATTACAAATGATAACAATCACTGCACATGATTAATATCTTCCTCTTCCCCTTGTCATCAAGGATCTTCATAGACTCTTGCTTTTAATAATGAGCATTTATTCAAAAATTTTATATATACCTTAATATATATATATATATATATTGGAATTAAAAGGGTAGTCACTAATGGTATGGGGTTATAAACGGGGTGGAACTTGTAACTTCTTACTTATAGGAGAACTTACATGCCCTTAAACTACAAGGCAATCGACATATACTATGAAATATCATACTACACGAGTGGGCCTCGTCACATAACACTAATGGTTTTACTTTGCATCTGGGTCACTTGTTTTGAATAGATTATTCGAGTTAGATCTCACGGTAAATAATCATTATCATTGCCGATTATATAATATAAAATTGATATATATAATAACATGCCTCCTCACAAGCTTTCAACAATTGCTTTCCAATGTTGATGTGGCCTTCTACAAAAGCAAAGCGGAGAGATATGCTTTGTAGAGAATTTCGTTCAATGGCCAGTTCTAGTTTTCGTGACAAAAGAGGGTTACACCCATGAATTGTTTGTATATATCTAGACCAATATTTTGTTATAAATAAATAGACTTTGATTATTATTGGTGGGCTTTCTATTATAAATTTTATATGGATTATTTGTAAATTTTATCTTATAAATTTCAAATGGGATATAGATGCTATAACATTTTGTATATGATGCATGAAATTTACAACTATCAAAACCATGCGAGCATGATAAAGGGGCATTTCGTTAAAAATAATTAGACTTTAATTATTATTGCATAACTTCTGTTGTAAATTTTGTCAAGATAACTTGTAAAAAGTACACTAAAATATTTACCTTAAAATTTACATTTTACAACACTAACAAGAAAAAAAACAATCTAAAACAACACTAGCACAATCCTATAATCATCGTAATTCCATTGATATTTACATGTTGGACAAAGAATTGTGGTTCCTAAGAAGATGTGGAATGTCAAAAAATGAATAATATGGCTATGAAGTTGTTTATTACTTGTTAATAAGTGAATATGAAGTTGTCAATGTCCGAACCTCGAACTGTAAAATATGAACTTTTATTTGTCACTTGTACGATATAGATATTCAACTGTCAAAACTGCATCAGCTTGATAAACATGTATTTTGTTTATAACAATTGGGCTTTAATTGTTATTTATAGACATTACATTGTAAATTTCATATAGGTAACATATACACCACGATGTTTACCTTATATATAATTGAGCACAAACAAACCACACTTATTGACACAATCCAGTTGAAAAACTACACCACATTTACTAGCACAATCCTATTTTTTGAGCGTGAATATTGTGATATATATAGATATTAGGAAATTTACAACTTAAGGCTCATAATTTATAAGCATAGGTTCGGATATTGACAAGTCAAGGTTCTAAATTTACACATTCATATGTTTACAAGTTAAGGTTTATAAGTGACAAGCAAAAGTTCAAATTTTTACAATTAGAGGTTCAAATATTGAGAAACATATTAACAAGTAATTGTTCATTTTTTTGATAACTCCATATCTTCTCAAGGATTGAAATTTTTATCCAACATGTAAATGTAAATGAAATTAAGATGACTTTAGGATTGTGCTAGTTAGGGAATATATTGTGGTGTATTTTTTACAAGTTACTTGAAAAATTCACAATAAAATGTCCGTAAATAACAAATAAAGTCCAAATATTTTCAACAAAATATCCAGTTACCAAGCTAATGTGGTTTTGACATAGTTGAACACTTGTGCTATGTGAGTTACGAATAACAATTAAAAGTTGATATTTTTACAATCGGGCATTGACAACTTCAAGTTCATATATTAACTAAGTAACAAGTTCCAAAACTAAAATTTACATTGATACTCTTGTTTTTTTTTTTGTTAACCAATAATTACATCAATGCATTCAAATTTTCATTTTACACAACCCTCGTGTTTTGCAAACCAATATTTAAGATTCATGAATTTACAATTGAACTTTTTACATTAACAAAACAATGTTTATTCTTTTTTTCACAATACATAATCCAATTTTTCTTACGGTGACTTTCACTAATTACCAACATATTCCATAAAAAAATTTCATTAGTTTATGAATTTATAACTACAATATAAATTTTTACAATACTACGTTACAAAATAAATTTCAGCTCATGGACAATTTTAGATCCCAACATTTATCTTGTGCAGAACTCAGACTATAGAATTGTGTGCTTTTGATTGACTATGTGAAGTAAATCTCTATTCTAGTTAACAAAAGTGGAAATTTGCATCGACTTCTGATAATTTCAGCTCATGGACAATTTTAGGTCCCAACATTTATCTTTTTTAATACTTTTGCAGTTTGCGAATATCTGATATATTGTTTGAACTAGAATTTAGATGAAAAAGTCGAATTCATGTGATGTGGGCACGTGTGATATATATATATATATATATATTTATATAATATTCATTACTTGGACTGTTTCTTAGTCAAGTCTAAACGTCCAACCCCGTATGCCAATCTTCCATGCCCATGCGTTCGTACATGTAGGAATCTGGAGTCCAAAAAGCATACTTATCGTGATGATAAAACTTCTCTTCTACTACACAGGAACCCAGAATCTAGGATATTATAAGGTCACATTTGGTTACTAGAAATGAATGGAATGAAATAAATTGAAAGAATCAACACAAAAATGAATTAAATTATCCTTCTTCCTCATAGTAAGTATGATAAAACTTATTAATATATATTACAAATATAAGAATAATCACACCTTTTAAAATTCCATGAAATATGATTTTCAACATCATGGACTAAATTATCTCCTTTCTTTATGAATGTGATCCACTATTCCTTTTGTTCATCTCATTTTTACTTTTATTTTTTTAATTCATTTCATTCCATTATTTTCTAGAAAACGTGACCTAAGTTTTACAGTAGATATACAATGTTTTCTGAGAAAGAAAGAGGGAAAGAACCGCAAAGAGAAGGGTCTGAACATACAATTCAAAAAATGCAACAGCCAGTTCCTATCTCTCTCTCTCTCGATAGGTAGTAGTTGCATAAATTTCAATATATATGTATATATGTATATATGTAACAGCTCTAACAACTTTCTTGCAACAACTCTAAATTATTTAAATAAAAAGAAATTATCCAACTTTGATTAATTATTATTATATCTGGGCTTTTGCATACTTGGTCTAATTCATCAAGGATAGGCATGGACCATAACAATTAATACACGTCGACAAAGACACATCAATTGATGTCTTTATTTAATCAAAAGTACGTAGTCAAATTTAATCCTGGTTGCCAAACGAAGTGTAAAGGAAAAATTTATATACTTAACTTTATATATTTAAGGTGTTTGTTTTCAGTTAATTCATTCATAGATTATTTATTTTATAATAAATTTTTGTTATTAATATTATTAACATATTAAAATTCACTTGTTTTGATTTGATTAGATAAAAGTACATTAAGCATATAAGACAAAGTACCTAAGTTTTGCCCTTGTCTTGTGTTTACTTTAGTATTTCTTTATACTTGTACTCCATTTGTTTAAAAATGTAAGGTATTTTTTAAGGAGTTGGATGTTTAAAAGTGTAAGGCATTTTTAATATTTTGAGGTATAATCATTGTTTTTTTTTAAAGTGCCCCTATTGATGAATGACTTTATATTTATTGTAGGGTGTTTAATTGAGATAAATATAAAAAAATATGGCTAGTTTAGAAGTAAGTAACTACTTTATTGAGAGATGAGATTCGGTTAAAAATGCCTTATATTTTTAAATGGATAGAGTATTTAAAAATAACGAAGAGAATGAAAATAATATGATTGGATTAGATTCAATTTACCAAGGCCAATTCGGATGCCCAGGCCAGTTACTATTTTAGTTTGGAAAACTAATCCTGATTATCCTTTAATTTGTAACCTATGCATGCCATGAAATATTTTGGTCAACCTACTCGTATCGAGTAATTATATTTTCCACAAAAAAAAAATGCCTAGTTGAAGTAGGAAAGTAGTAAATTTAACACAAACAAACAAAAATGTGCATGCACGGATATATAGACAAGGATTATCCTTAAAGGAATTCTACTTTTTTTTTTGCTAAATAAAAAAAAAAATTCTACTCACCCCTTTCGCTTATGAATATAGGAGAAATTGTCACATGGTTTTTATTTTTTTTAAGCAAAATTACACATTTTAACAAGTACTCCCTTCGTTAAAAAATGTAAGGCATTTTTTAAAAAATTACATGTTCAAAAATATAAGCATTTTTAGTCTTTTAAAGTGTAATCATTGCCTCTTTTTTTTCAAAAGTGTCTCTATTGATAATGACTTTATATTTATTATAGGGTATTTAATAGGGATAAATATAAAATGATAGGATTAATTGAAAAGTAGGTAATTACTTTATTGGGGGTGAAATTCAGTTAAAAATACCTTACCTTTTTAAATGGAGGGAGTAGTGTTTATCACAACTTTCCTAAATTATACCTCATAAAATTATAGTTTTCATTCAAGATAAAATATTAATGCAGACATAGCATATAGATTGATGGATTTTATTTCATTAAGTAAAAGAGTATTTTAGTCTATTTTTTTATTTTCAAACATAATTATTACAGTTAATCAATTTTTTTAAATTATATTAGTTATTTTCTTTTATATATTCACAAATAGCATTTAGATTGATAAATTTAGATTTTAGATTTAAAATCTTACATTTCAAATCTCACATTGAAAATCTAAGTATTTAAAATCTTTTGTTTTGATAATTTTAAAAAAATTGGGTTAATAGGCAAAAATACCTTGAAATTTTTTTTTTAAGGAGCATTGGGTATTCTTGCTTTTTAGTTGAAGAATTTTCTTGAACTTTAAAAAAGGAAGAAATTTTGTTGCACCATTATCTCAAGGGAATTGGTTTCTAAATTTTAATTTGAATGGTCCAAATTTAAAGAATTATTATTATATTATATTATTTTATATTATATTCATTAAAACAAAAATTTATAACTAATAAATTTGTTATTTTTTAATCTGGTTTAGATTTAATTTAAAGGATCTAATTGAATATTAAATTTTTTATAATTAACATATATTAATTATCTAAATATACTCTGCACAGTTCAAGATTATGCAGAGTACATATGAATAATTAATATACATTAATTATAAAAAATTTAATTTTAATATTAAATTAGATCTTTTAAATTAAATCTATTCCATATTAAAAATAAAAAATTATTAAATTTATTTTATAATTTTTATTTTAATGAATATAATATATAATAATACTTTAAATTTGTACTGTTTAAATTAAATTTTAAATAGTACACATCTTATCTCAAAGATGCAGAAACCGGACCCTTATCTGAAGTTCACGTTGACCATTAATCAAGGTAATTTGGCTGAGCAAAATAACATGTGGCCCACGTGGACGACATGAAAGACCCAACTCACACACCTATTCATCATCTTCTCATTCTCCGCGAGCAATCAATCTCCCCTCTCCGCATTTCTCAAACCGTCGCCTCCTCCACCCAACCCGCCGTCGAGATTCTCCGCCCACATCGTCGGGAACTCATGCGCCAACGCCACTAAAGACTATGGCGGTGGCAGAGGTGGTGGTGGTGGTGGTGATGGCGGTGATGGCGGCGGACTTAATGAAGGTTGTGGAGAACTCGTCAGAGACAGTGAACTCAACAGCGGCGAGGTTGATGGAGGCAGAGATCTCGCATGATTGGATGACGAGGGAAAATCTGGCAATGGAGCTGCATCCTCGGTCAACGGTCAATCTAAACCTTCGGGGAAGCCATTTCTGATTCAAGGATCAGAAATTTCACAACGTGATTCCCAAAACGGCAAGCCAATCTAAGGAACTGTTTGTTTTTTATTTTTAAAAACTGTTATTTTTAAAAATAGAAAGCTTTAAAATTTATTTGGATAAGTGTTTTTCATTTAATTATTTTTAAAACTGTTTTCATTTTTTATTTTTAAAAACAAAAAAATAGAAACAACTTCAAATTGTTTTCATTTCATTTTTTTTATTTTTAAAATATACTATATTTGATTATAAAAATTTATAATTATTTTGATTAATTTTTATTATTAATCATCATCATTAACTACGTATAACTATCATCATCAATCCATTTTTTAATTTTAAAAATATTTTTTAATTGACATAATTAAATAAATTTTCATGTTATTTTGTTTTAAAAAAATGATTTTGAAAACTCTGTTACAAAACAGTTTTTAAAAAAAAAAAAAAAAAAAAATCAAACATGCCCTGAATCTTCCTCAATTCTTCGACATCCATTCAAACAAAGGCAAACAGATAATTTATGAAAACGGAACTATATTCCAATAAAAACAATCTCTTAGTCTGGGTACGCTTTCATCTTCACTCCGCATCGACGCCAATTATCTCTCTTTTCTTTATTTGACTATTCGATTTTCACACATTACCATTCCTATTTTTTATAACCAAGAGTTAAAACTTGCAAGATCTGAAACTGAAATTAGAGGCATTATGAAATATTCCATGAGGATTCGCCATTTGTTGATACAGCTTTGTTGAATTCAAGGGGCTGATGAAAAATTTCCCTGATGGGTTGAGATTTGAATAAGGGCAGCAAAGTTTGAGATTATTTTTTTTTTCTTTACTAGTTGATTTTGCTTTGGAGATCAGATATGAAGCTTGAGTTGCATTTAGGAGGTGTGCTGTGGAATGATGGATTGCAGAGAACCCAAGGGAGAAGAAGAAGCAGAGGTCGGAGTTAGAGGGCCCAAGAGGATGAAGAAGAAGCCAGAGGAGAGAAGGGTGGATTTTTTTTTCTTTTTTTTAAATGATAGTGGCTGTCGCATGGACAAATAAAGTCAAAGCAATGATCAAGAAACGGTGGGCAACATTACTTCCCTTTTTAAAATTTCAAAGCAAAATTATTCTAATTAAAAAATAAAGATATTTTATACCTTTTTTTTTTAAAAACTTTTACAGTATTTTTGTACCTTAAATAAAAAATTTAAATAAAAAAGAGAGATGAATTGAGATTACAAATGAAAATAAAAAATTAAAAATAATAAGTTTATTTTTATTTTTAATTGACAAGAGATGAGAAAAGATATGAAAGTAAGAGATATTAATAGTGAAAATACAAAAAATGAGATATTTAAAATAATTAAAATTTTAAATGATTAGGGTGCAAATAGAATTTGAAATTACAAAGGACTTATAATTTTGAAATGGATCTGTTCAAATTCATAAATTTTTGTATATTTAAGTTAATTCAAATTTAAATTTTCATTAATCCAAACCCATTATTAGTAAATTGTTTATCCATGGATACTTCATACGTTGCTTGTCTGCTACATGTCATACCAAGTGATCGTCATCTTCGTCGTGGTTGTTTTGTCTATCTCATATTCATCATCATCATCATAATCACGGCAATGTCTAGAAAAAAAAGTCCTACTATAAGATCGTCGACATGCTGGTATTTCATTATTAAGATCTTTATGAAACCGTTTGTGCCGGAAAAGATGGGAATAGAATGGACTAAGCTCACTTTCTTACTGGAAATGAATAGAATGAAATGGATTTAAAAGATAGACTAAAATATATATTTTATTCTTTAACTTAACATAAATTTTTATTTTGATTCCTTCATTATATAAAATATCTTTTTAATATTTTAAGCCTAATACCGTCAATATTATCACAAAAATTTTTATGTTGAACTTTTAAATATTGACAAAATATTATTAAATATTGACACATTAAATTTAACTTTTTTAAAATATGGGTAAAAAAATAACTATTTGAAACTAATGGTGCTATGAGTATAGGACTGAAAAATATTTTATAAAATTAAGAGACAAATTAAAACTTTATATAAAGTTATAGGACCAAAAGTATAACAAAAAAAATAAAGATAAAAATATAATGATCAAGATGTGAAAAAAGAAATAAGTCAACTATGTTCATGAAGGGATGAGTAATTTAGTTCATGAGGTTGATGAGAGTCATGATTCTTAAAATTTATGGTGGGTGATGATTCTCTTATTTGGAGCATACATTATTGAGTTTTTTTTTTTTCTGTTTACCATAAGTGATTAGATAATTTAGGTCATTTTTTTAAATCCATTTCATTCCATTACTTTTTTTTTCAAGTAAACAAGCCCTAAGCTTTTTTTTTTTTTTACCACTTGAATCACACATTACATATTATGCAAAACATTGCTATAAGAATATACTCTCTCTCTCTCTCTCTCTCTCATGATGATCAATAAGCTTCGGCAAATGCCATTCCTTATAAAACGAAAGATCCCACTAAATATGTGCAAATTGAAAACTAACAGAATTCCACAGAAACAAAAATATTGAATGAACACAAACAAACACGTACTGAAGACCATGATACTTGCTCTCGAAATACATTTTGCCCTAATTGACAGCATCCAAAAGGTTTAGCTATGCTTACGAATCTCATTATAGCCTTCAGTAAGTATCATTCAAATTCTACAAGTCACAACAACCAAATAACCAAACACAAAAGACACGACTCACATAAGACGAAACAAATTGCCCTTTAGAAATACAAAATTATTTTTCTTTTCTCAGCATCAAGACAAGGGGAGAGAGAGAAAATAATAGGGAAGAGATGGAACAAGAGCAGAGAAAATTAGATATAGTCATATAGAGAAGAGAGAAACTCGGATGTGAAATAAAATGATAGCAATTCTTATTCAATGAAAGGTGTGTACACTACAAAGAAGAAAAAACTTTTGACGGTGAATTTTAGAATTAAATGAGAAAAAGAATTAAATGAGTTAACCTAACCCTAGAATTAAAAATGCTATTCATATGCTTTAACCTAACTCTAGAATTAAAAATAAGAATATTCTCGAAATCAAAAAATTAAATTTAAAGATGACAATAAATGCTAGGGAAAGATAACAATAATTTTAATATTATGATAATTAAAACAAAATATACATGATTAAGATGACAATTAAAATATTTTCAGTCTTTCAAAATGTCTCACATCTTCAATATCTTCCATTATTCTTCTTTTTCCTTTTTCTTTCCATCATATGCTCAATCTCATTAGTCATGATCTCATCAAACTATTCTAGGCTGACTTTTTCCACCTGAGTCTATTCCTCCAACAGCAAGTAAGGTGAAACCACTGCTTGATCTCTTTCCCCTTGTTCTATGGCTTAGCTCATTTGAAGCATCTTGGTTTGTTGCTATATTGGCCATACAAATAACCAAATATAGAAGACATAACACAGACGTAAGACGACGAATATTGCTCTTGAAATATATAAACAGTTTGATCTTGAAATACTTAAAATCCACCTGTACAAGGTTGACTTTCGCCACCATCATCTTTTCCTCCAACGTCATTTGTCCTGTTGGACCCAACTGTATTGTGTTGGCTTGCAACAATTTTCTGTATTTCTTCATCAGCCTCGCCTTCGACATTATGCTCTTCTTCATTTGATCTGTTTCAGAAACTCCAATACTCTTATTAATTTTGCATCACAAATTTTACATATATACTGTTAGAATTACTGATCCACCCTTAATAGGAATTGGGTCATTTTGTCGAATTAAAAAGAGAATATTTGGCATATTCTAGTTTAATGTGGAATATTTCATTGCAATAATTCCCTCCTTTATGAGACAAATTTAATTATGACAATTGAAAATTTTCATTTCTTAGCAGTCTCCCATGCTATAGATATTAGTGGGTGGTTAAAGGAAAAACTCACCCCATAACGAATATCCCTTCTTCAGTATTCACTCTTATATGCTTCTTTTTCTCTCTATACTTTGCATGTTGTGCATTAAAAAAAGGACTCTATTAATCCTATCTTATCATGGGTACGTAGTGGGATAGGCTCTACAATACCCAAATCTGGTAAGACATTGACCCTTCTCATTTAGATTATTAGTTAGTTATAATAACTTTCACATACCTTCATTGGTCTTCAGTTATATTCAAAGGTATAAAAATTTTACAATGGCCAATTGAGAACCAATAAGAAACGGAAAATCAACCATCAAAAGCAACTGAGGTCCAGCTAGAAAGATACAACTAACAATGAAAAGAAGCAGAAAAGGATCGCTGAAACAAAGTGAAAGAAAAGAAAAGGAAGTTAGTTAGGAAGGGAAAGCTAACCTGTCGGATGAAGGCTTTGCTGCCATGACTTCTCTTCGATTAGAAACTCAGTGAAAGGGAAGATGGTTGATTGTGAATTAAAGTTGAGATGTGATAAGTAGCAGAAGACGCAAATATATTTATATTTGAACCTATACGATGGATGCAAGAATATGTCTTTAATATTATTGCCCTTTCTTTTTCAAGTTTCTTTCATTAATTTGGTCGCTCTTCAAAGTTCTGCAATTAATGTTCACACATGTTGAATTGGGCAACCACATATAAAGAAAGACACAAGTCAATATCAGATGTCATTTGTTGTTTAAAAAGTCAGAAAAACGAAGTAACGTGTGTCACATACACAGACACACAGATATAGGAAAACTAATTGACCATTTGAGAAGTAAAGTCCAAATTAAAGTCCTTTCCCCTATGTTCTAAGCTTCGCAAACACTTGAAGATTCTTTATATATATTTGGATCATATACGTGTATTGTGTAATTTTTTTATATTTTAAAATTAAGTTTCGTTAAGGAGTGCCTAAACCGGGTTAAATTTCAAGGATTCATATAGGTGAGAGAAAATTGCAAATAATACCCCGAGCATACACTAGTGCAAAAGACACTTCTAACGATACCCTTTTTATCACAGTTACAGAAATAACTGCGGTTATAATATATTCAATGGCACAATCAGTAATTATATGTAGAAATTATGTCATTATAATGGCCGTTGAAAGAATATGTGTCGCTATTTTGGATTTATTAGACCTTTTCATTTGGTGTTTGGTGTATTGATCGATTAGAAAAGGCAATTTATAAATTTAATTTTCCAAGCCTCCGTGAATTAGACAATGGGGTATTGACAATATCCCACATAATTTTCTTATTCTTATTTTAGTCATTGGGGTATTGACAAATTACATTTTTGATCAATGTATAGAATTCTAGAGGAACATAAATCTTGAGAATTATTTGTTGTGCACAATTTATTTTATATAAATTATGTATAAATTTTTTGATACTTTGTAATTATTTCATAATTACCTATAAACCTTGAATTGCCTATTTCATCCATTGAGATTTTCATATTTTAATTAGGTAATTAATTGATAGCTTGAATGTGTAAAAAAACTTTGAATTGGTTGTTGTACTACTATTAAAAAAGGAATAAATGATGGTTCTTTTAGTCCATAAATGACGATTAATACACGTCATTTATGTGGCTAACATTTAAAGTCCACCAATAAATGATGGTTATAAAATCATCATTTAAAATAAAATTTTTATAGAAGCACAAGCGAAATGAGAATATATATAACGGGTAAATAAGTTACCTATCATTTAAATCCAGAATAAATGATGGGTAAAATACTTACTTGTCATTTAAAGTATATTTTAAATTTTACCATACTTTAAATGATAGGTAAATAAGTTACCCGTCATTTAAAGTCAAGATAAATGACAAGTAACTTATTTACCCATCATTTATTGTAGTATAAATGGTGGTTATTTATATAACCGTCATTTATTATATAATTTTTTTTAATACGGGAGCTATTTTTATACCAGCTCCCTTCAAAAAGAAATCAAAATAGTAGTAATCAACTATTTTAGATTTGAATATCAACAAAATTTATTATATTCAATTTTAAAATTAATCAATAAACAAATGTAATTACATAAAGTAAACTGTTTTCAAAAATAAACTACCTATTAAAAATAGAAACTTCCTAGCTACTTCAAGGTAGTTTTATTGATCTTTTTTGCATGAGGTTCACACTTGAAAAATGTATTGACACCATTTTTCAATTACCTCATTTATTTTTGCATCCCTAAACTCTTCAACATAAGAATTATCATAGTATTGCAATATATAAATGATCCACCATATATAGCATTAAATATTTTTATAATTTAAAAGTTAATATTGTTGACATACCATCTCAGGAATTATCCTCTTGTTATGGATAATGATGTCTTTCATGAATCTCATGATGCAATAGCCACAATCTAAGCTATTTTTCCTTTGTCTTGAATACTAAAAATTAAAGAATCTATGAATATGTATTAATTCATTAATTTTAATTCAATAAATGATTCCAATTACTTTAATTATATTCCAAGTGTGGGTTGCATCAAAATTTGTAAAGGACCTTGGAATTGATTGTTTTGTGTTTGTGCAGTATAACATGATTGCCCTAATGAAACAATAAAAAATATGTTAGTATGGAATTTAAATAATTAAATAAATATGTGAAATAATTTATGCACGTACGTATTAATCAACTCCAATAAAATTGTCTCCTCCCTAGTTCCCCTCCAAGAGGATTGAGATAATATATCTTTAGAGTGTTACCGAATGGTTTAGTGGCGATCAACATCCAATGGTCCCTAATAGTATTAACAAGTGTTACAAAATTATAATTAATTCTTTAAATTAAAAATAAAAAAATTATTAAGATAAGTGTGAATTACGTTACCCTTGACAGTATGGTATTATGAATAATGTTCCCTTTCGAGCCCTTGCTTTGAAATTTTTGTTTAATGCTTTTGCTTGTTCTAAAATTTTGTCGCTTTTAATTAAGGCATGTGCACTCACTTCATGACGACTAATAAAGATGAACTTCATTTGTAGATCAAAAGGGACAACAAATTTTTCATATAAGCACCTATTATAAATACAAGAAATGGATTAGTTTATATTTAAAATATTAACTATTTATATCTGGAAAAAAAATTACTGTATATAGAAGCTGAGAATAGTGAGACTGGTCATATCATGTTGAAGCATTTCATCAATAACACCAAGTGAAAGTATATCATATCGATCTTTGCCATATATACCAGCCTTGAACGGGATTTGCAGGATCAAAGGATTAGACCTATGAATCATTGCATATGCCTGGAGTAAATTTCTATGTTGGCTTGGCAATTGAGGCTCTTGTTTAGCCACAACTTTATGGGAGACTACCTTTTTAAAGGAGAGCCTAGATCAAGGTATCATCTTTTTTTTTTTACTGTGCATCTTTGCTAGTTTTTTTGGATTTGGCATCCTAACTTAACTAGCTTGCCATCCAACAAAACTACCTATTGCCTCTCCAACAATCCCTGCGTCCTTGTTGGGAATAGGTAGCGGATATTTCAAATCTTTCAGCACATCAATAGCAAAACGTACATAGGATGCAGGGAGTAGCATATTATGTAGCATGCCTCCTGGCAAATTAAATACCTGACCGATAGCAACCACATGACTATTCAGGCTATTTGCCAACAACTCACATAGGGTCTTACCCTATATTAATAAGTATTATACTATATTAAAGTTATAGAAAATAGAAATAGTAAAACATAAATGAAATAAATTAATAATATTTTACTTCAGGGAGATTTTTATAGGCTACATGACACTGTAACTACCTTTTCTGCTAGGACTAATATAAAACTCTACCTCCCGCCTCTCCTTGTCTTTTAGCAAAGCTTCAATCATATCCCAGTGCCTAGATAGCTCCTCTTTAAGGGTGGCAATCTTAGCCCTTGCACCCACATCCTCTATTGACCTTGCCTTTGTTTGTGACCCAAATATTTGTTTTTTCGAAACACTGAAGCCATATCCCCTAACTTGACCAGGGTGTTCAGGATTACCCAATGTCTTGCCCAAGACATCATCATCAGGCATACCACTTTTCTCAATCTCAACCTGTGAAATATATAGTAAGAAAGTTAAATTAGTTGATTGAGTATAAAAAAATTATTAAGTTAATGTACTTATATACTTGTCGGCAAACTCCTGAACATGCTCATCAATAATGTTTCCTTCTTTATTTGTTCAGCCTTCTATGAAGAGTCTGTGATGTGAAATTGAGGTTGCCTCTAAACCCTCTCGCTCGATCTATGAATTTAAGTAAATTTGAATGTGAGTATAATACATATATCCATGAAATAAGTTAAAATTATATAATATAAATATTAACTTATTATTTATTATTCTATTCCTGCATATCCTATGCACCCTTTCTTATAAGGGTATGGATCTTTCTCATGCAACTCTTTCTTTTTGTGACTCAACTCCTATACAAAACACATAGAATTATATCAATAAAATTAAATATATCAACAATAATAAAAAATTAATTCATCTCATTGTTCTTACTTGAAATTGTCCCTCGAGATGTTGAGCAACAAATTCATCCCACTGTTCTTGTGAAACTAATGGCCTTATCAAGTTAGGGACCTCAGTACTAATGTTTCCTCATGATTTTTTAATGTATTTTGTTCCCATAAAATACTGAAATGTCTGCATTGCCTTTCCAGCTTGTTGGATGACAAATTTCATCCAACTAGCATCAATTGCAAACACTGACTATAAACCAAGACAATTAACTAGATTTTCAGTCAAGTAATTTCAATTAACTATAATGATGTGAGTAAAGTATTTTACCTCTACTTGCTCCCAAATATAATTTTTCATAGCTGGACTAATATCATTTCAGTGCCTAATTGTAATTGGCACATTTACTTTTGCCACAACCCCTATGTAGCTATTGAATTTATTTCTGTTGGTCTTGATAGGTTGACCTTTGAAATTTCATTCAACTTCATAATTTTGTCCAGTAGCCCTTCTTCTATTCACCTCGGTTATCAATGTTAGTCCTTTTGTTATTTGATTTTCTTCTTGCTAAATTTGCTGATCATTCATCTCAACATTAGGATCAGCACTGCTAGGTCCACTGAGACTAGCACTCCTTTGAAAAGCCCTTTACCTATAAAAGTAGAAAAACAAAATAAATAACAAGTAACCATATAAAAAAATAAAGCACATAATAAGTAATTTACAGGTTTAATGTAAATCACATATTATAAAATAAATATAGCACATAATAAATAATAATAAATTTTTAAATCACACAAAACAAGTAACCTACAGGTTTAAATTGTTCTTTATCTTTGCTCTCCTTCTTTACTCAAATGCTTCTACCTCTTTTCTTTGAAATCCAAATATCTTTATTATGATCATTTCTCATATAAAAGGCTTCATCCTCATTAAAGTAACTTTTAAATGATATCCCCATAAATGGATCATCTTTGACTGTAGAATCATTCATATCTTCATTTATTTTATTGCTCAATCAAATGATAGACCAATTTACTTTAGCCGAATCAGGAGCAAAGAACACTTGTTGAGCTTATGAAGCCAAAATAAAAGGCTTATCTTTATATCCTTCTCTATTAAGATCCACTATTAAGAAACCCAAGTCATCAACTTTAAGACCATTTTTATGATCAACCCACTTACAATCAAAAATTGAAACTTGAAATTTAATGTAATCTAACTCTCAAATGTGCTCAATTACCCTAAAGTATGACATTTTTCCATATAAGGGATTTTTGTCTTTAGTACTAGATATATGTATTGCTTGGGCTATAAGAGTTACACCATTATTTTGCATTGTGCTCCGATCATCTTGCTCTTTGGTATAAAATGTGTACCCATTAATGAGATAGCTAGTGAAGGAAAGAACTTGTTTATTTAGACCTCTTGCCAACCATTTTAATTTTTCAAAAATTGAATCAGCATCGGTAGTCAACTTCTCAAGAATGTGCTATTTCAACCAAATTGTAAAACTCTTATTATGTTTGTTTGCATACCAAATCTCTAATCTATTAGGGTTATCCCGCTTAAGCATGACCATGTGGATCTCTACATACTCCTCAGCCTCTATAGAGTTGTGTAATATTCCCATTATAAGTTAGAGATGGTAACTACTTTATTGCCTATAATTCCTTCTCTATCAGTTCTACCATCATGCTGAGAAGTCAAAAGACTAATATGGTTGACATTTAATAAATACTCAATACAAAATTTAACTGCCTCCTTATAAATGTATCATTCAACTATACAACCTTCAGGTCGACTTTAATTTTTCACATATCCTTTTAGTATCTTTATGTAATGCTTAAAAATGGATACATCCATCTCAAAAAAATTGGGCCACACATTTGTATCTCTCTAACCAGGTGAATAGTGAGGTGCACCATTATATTGAAGAATGCAAGCGAAAATACATTTCAAGTTCACACAAGATTAACATAATTTGACTTTGCAATCTTAGAAATTTTATTGGGTCAATCACTTTACTACATATAGACTTGAAGAAGAAACACAATTTTGTGATCGTGGCTCGAACCGCATCAGGTAAAATAGAATGTATAGTCACTGGAATAAAATTTTCCATTAACACATGACAATCATGCGATTTTAAACCCTTCAACTTCAAATCCTTCAATGACACGAAGCCCTTAATATCTGAAGAGTACACCTCTGGAATTTTAATAGTAGCAAGCGACTCACAAAAAGTCTTTTTTTTTTTTCTAGATAGTGTATGAGCCGTGCATGAAGAAATGTGTAACTTTCCTTCTCTTGCAGAGCCAACTCTTCCCTTATCCCCATAAAATCATATCAAGTCTTGCCTTGATGCCATCTTTGGTCTTTCCCAAAATATGAAGTAATGTACTAATCAAACTGTCGCATACATTTTTCTCAATTGCATGACATCAAGAAAATGTCTCACATATAAAGATTGCCAATATGGTAGGTCAAAAAATAGACATTTTCTTTGACCCACATGTCTTAAGATGCTTTGCAAAAGGTTTGCCAAACTTGATATTCAAATTCTTCACCTTATCAAAATGTTGCTTACCTATCAGTGGTAAAGGTGCCTTACTTTCTTCTGAATTGCCATTCAAAGCTTTTTCTAGGCACTGATAATAATAATCAAGATGCAACCATCTATGATATCTGAGATAGACATTCTTCATCCTATATTCTAAACCTACTGAATGTGTGCCCTCTTCACAAATAGGACATCTGAGTTTTTCTTTGATACTATACCCTGACAAATTACCATATGCTAGAAAATCATTGATTGTGCCAAATAACAATGCTCTTAAATTGAACCTTTCCTCTCTATATCCATTATATACCTTAACACTGTACTCTTACAACAATTTTAAATCTTTAATTAAAGGAGTTAAATATATGTCTATGTCATTTCGCAGCTATTTTGGCCTCGAAATTAGAATGGATAGCATCATATATTTTTGCTTCATATATAACCATAGAGGTAAGTTGTAAATTATCAAAATAACTGGCCATGTACTATGAGTGCTACTTTGAAGCCTTTTGTGGATTCATTCCATCAATAGATAATATGATGTGAAGGTTTCTATCTTCTGCTCTAAAGTTAGAGTAATCGAGATCAATTTTTTCCATTGAGAAGAGTCAGCTAGATGTCAAAGCTTCCCATCTTTGATTCGTTCATCCGTATGCCATGTCAAATTTTTTGCATCCTTTGCACTACTATACAACCGTCTAAATCTAGGTATAATGGAAAAGTACTATAATGCCTTCTCAAGACTCTTCCCTTTCTCTTTGTAGTGCAAGACATTACATCTTGGACACTCCATTAATAATGCATACTCATTTCTAAATAATATGAAATAATTAGGACAGGCATGTATTTTCTCATAACTCATGCCAATTGAGCATAGTATTTATTTTACCTCATACATAGTCATTAGAAGTTCATAATTCATGGGTAAAAGTTGTTTTATAAGTGTAAGATTTTCTATAAAGCTCTTATCACTCCATCCATTGCTCACTTTCAAGTTGTACAATTTCAACACCATTGACAACTTTGTGAATTCGGTGCAACCAGAATACAAGGGCTTCTCTGTGTCACTTTTTAACATCTCTAATATTTCAGGACAATCCTCATGTTCCCTTTCAATTGCATTGGCTATTTCTTCAAGATAATCACCCTTATAAGTATCTGTGTCATAATCATCTAATTCAAAGCTTCCTTTATACTCCTAATTACTAGTACAATCATCCTCTCTAGTCTCTCCATGCTTATGCCAATACTTGTAATTTTCATCAATTCTATAGAACACTAAATGGTCTTCCAACTCAGATGTAATAATTTGCTTCAAAAGACCATATCTTACACAAGGGCACGCTATTCTTCTAGGGTCTTTTACATGCTCAAGAGAAAACCTCATAAACTCTTTCACACCATTCAAATTCTCTTTAATTAATTGATTGGCAAACATTCATTCTTTTTCCATAACTTTTTAATCTAAAAGACAATTCATTCAAGGAAATGTGATTAGTAACTCATGAATATGGAGAGAAAAGGAACGACAGAAAGATTATCAATAAAGAAATTGACTACTCTACATATAATATAGAGTAATTAATAAATCATGAGTCATAATGCATGAGCATTTACATACTCCTTCAATCGCCGAAAAAAATTTAGCAACATAAGGGCATAAAGAAAGTATTTCTCATGCTAAAACTCTCCTTTCAATCCTGGCATCTAACTCAACAAACTATTTCAACCATATACAATCACAAAACCAACAAAATTCTCACAAAATAGGATTTTCAAATTAACTCTAATTATTATAAAATTATATCTAAAATTCGTTAAAAAATCATAGAAAAAAGAAAAACACTACAAACATCATTTTGAATCAATTTTTTCTATCTCATTGATCATTCTAAGGTTACACATATCCTATATTAGCAATCCCAAGCCAAGAACAAATCATTCTTTATCAAATGTAAAAATATCAATAAAATAACAATGATTTTTAGAGAAACTGCACGTTAGTTTTGGTCACTAAAATGAACTCCAATTGTAATAAAAATTGGTGTACTAGTACATTTCAATATGTAGTTTTGAATGATAAAACTACTTTGATCAAACAAGGCACATAATTTAAATTAAAAATTATTGAAATAAATCAGTCAATATTCAAAGAAAAATACAATCATCATAAATATCCCATTTTGATCATTAATTTTCATATTAATAATCATCCTAAGACTAAGTATATCATCTACTACTATTCTCAAGTCAATAAAACATCAAACATTAACAATCTTTGACACCCCACAATATCAAAATGGGCAACAAATGAGGAGAAATTTAAACAACAAAAATTAACTGATAAAACAATCCATAACATTAAATAAATCAATCCCATAATCTAGAAATCTAAGGGTATTGAAAGAAAATGAAGAAAAATCATAGAAATCACACACCCACGTACTGTCGAGAAGAGAGGATGAAACAAAAAGAGGAAGCAAATGGGAGCGGTAATGGATGGCATAGGTGGTGGTACCTTCACGTCGGAGAGGACTAAGGTAGTCAATGGCAACAATGGAGTAAGATTGAGAGATTTCAATTGATTTTGTATGCAAGTAGAGAAGAGAGAATATATGAGAAGACGAATGGGCGGGAGTAAAAAATGAGACTGAAAATTAAATAAAAAAGGGAATAAATGATAGGTATTTTAATACTCATCATTTATTCATGTATATATAACGGGTGTTTTAAACACCCGTCATATATCTGGAAAACTTTAAATGACAGGTTGTTGAAACACCCGTCATTTAAGGTTTAATTTTTTTTATTTTTTTGCTTCTAAGAAACTAAAACATTGGGCAACAATATATGACGAGTGTTTAAAACACCCATCATATATTGTTTAGACCTTAAATGATGGGTGTTTGAAATACCTATCATTTAAAGTTTAATTTTTTTATTTTAAGAATCTAAAATGTTGGGCAACAATATATGACAGGTGTGTAAGACACCTGTCATATATTGTTTAGACTTTAAATGACGGGTATTTAAAATACCAGTCATTTAAAGTTCAAATTTTTTAAATATTTTTTCCTTTCAAAAAATGAAACGTTAGGCTAAAATAAATGATGGAATTTTTAAAAAACCATCATTTAAAGTCTGACAATAAATGATGGGTATTTAACCACCCATCATTTATTTTCTAACCATCACCCACCTTTCTCATATATGACATGTTTTTATTTAACTATCATTTTTTATAACGTCTTATATTTACATTTTTGTAATAGTGTTGATTAGAATTTATAATTGTTGATTATCCATTTAGATTTGCTGAAATCAAAAAAATGATAGATTAATGCCTGGGGAATATAAATTTATTAATCGTTATGCTGTAATTTTTTTAAATTTCAAAAAATAAAATAGTTATTTATACAGTAGTGCAAAATAAAATTTTAATGATATATTTTTCACCATAGTTTCTCAAAAACCTGTGGTAATATATGAGCAAGTGGGTTGTTCATAATTAAATACTTATGTATTCCATTTATAGCCACAGTTCTAAG
Source organism: Prosopis cineraria (assembly GCF_029017545.1). Lineage (NCBI taxonomy): Eukaryota > Viridiplantae > Streptophyta > Magnoliopsida > Fabales > Fabaceae > Prosopis > Prosopis cineraria. Next base: position 19,525 of record NW_026555647.1, on the reverse strand, counting down.
ATTAAATATTGCCATAAATGAAATTAGTTAAAGTAAATTAATTTAATTAATTTAATTAATTTTAAAAAATTTAAAAATTTAATTTAATTAATTAGTTAAAGTAAATTATTACTCAATTGTTTATTTCCTAAATGTAATTAAGTTGAAAAATAACAATAATAAATTAAATTAATTAAGACATAAATAAGGAAATTATTTATTAAAAAATTTAATTTTAATAAATTAAAATAAAATTTAGCAATTAATAATATAATTCTTATAAATTATGTTCATTAAGTATTTCTTATTTTAGGTAAATTAATTTGTCTTAAATATTACTTTATTAATAAAAGCATCCATATTTAATATGTTTGAATTTCAGATATAATTAATACGTCTAAAATTTAGACATCTTTGGTGACAGGCGCACGAACGTATGTCTGAATTTCAGGCATATTTAATGTCTAAAATTTAGATATCTTTGCCTGTTGTCGAATGTATGTCTGAATTTCAAACATATTTAATATTTGAAATTCAAAAATCTTCGGCGACAGGCGCCCTCGCACTTGTCGCCAAAGATGTTTGAATTCAGACATTAATGTATCTGAAATTCAGACAATGCTGCACCTTCGTCTCTGATTTCACCGATAGCTTCATTTCCCTTAGCTCGTTTCCCTCAGCTATACCCTTTCTCCTATGCTGCCGTTGCTGCCATTGCTACCGTTGTCCCTTAGTTCATTTCCCTCAGCTCATTTCCTTTTAGCTCTGCCTCTTCTCTACCTCCGCCCGTAGGTTTTAGCTGCCGTCGCTCCAGCTGCCCTTCTCACAACTCACCTCCAGCTGCATTTCCCACAGCTCATCTCTTTACCTCTCCAGTCACCGCTGCTACCAGTTGCTATCTCTTCTAGATTCCGCCACATAAGGTTTTTTTTCTGGCAATTTTTTAACTACTTTTTTGTACTTAATTATTTCTAGCTTCTAATTTTTTTCTTTTTAAGTTTATTTGTTGGGATAAATTTTGGTTGTTACTAATTATTATTTATTACTTAATTAGTTTGTTTTTTGATTACAGCTCGCCTCTTGTTACTTTTTAAGTTATTTTTTTTAATTTTTTTCTTCAAAGAATTATACTATTGATTGTTGATTAGAGTTGATAATGATTAAAATTTCAATTAAAATTTACCTAAATTGATTAAATTGAGGGTTTGGTGCTCGGGAAATATCAATTTATAAGTTATTATGTTGCCGATTTTTTTTTAAATTTCCATGATATTAATTTCTTTATGTTTAGTATAATTAATTTCTTTTTAAGTTTGTTTGTTGGGATGAATTGTGAACCCCATTATCATAAATTATACTATTGATTATTGACTAGAGTTGATAATTATCAAAATACCAATCATGGTTTACTTAAATTGATCAAATTGAGGGTTTAGTGCCTGGAAAAATCTCAATTTATAAGTTGTTATGTTGTCAATTTTTTTTAAATTTCCATGATATTAATTTCTTTATGTTTAGTATAATTAATTTGAAGTTGAATAATTGATATTTGTTAAAATTTATTGAAATTGGAATTTTAGTAATATTAAATCGATAGAATTGAAGGATTTAGTGTCTCAAAGATCTCACTTTTTTGGAATAGGTAATGATGAACCATAGTTGGATAGATGCTTTGCGAACAAGTGATGAATATGAGAAGGGAGTAGATCAATTTTTGGAATTTACAAAGAACAATGTTCCTAATAACAAAGGATTGATCTATTGTCCTTGTGTTAAGTGCTTGAATGGGTTGTGACAAAGTTCTATGAAGATTAAGGATAACCTAATTTGTTTTGGGTTATACAAAGCATATAGATAGTGGGTATTGCATGGTGAATCTTGAAAATGTAGTACACCACAAGTTGAGAATGATGATATGGATTTTGGTGATCAAATAGAGGACATGTTATGTGACATTGGCATTGAAGCTATTGAAAAGGTGTGCAAATATGATAGCTTGTGCAATTATTCAGAAACTCCTTTGTATCTAGGGTGTACAAAATATACATGACTAACAGCGGTGTTAAAGTTGTTCAACTTGAAAGCCAGATATGGGTAGGGCAATAAGAGTTTCACAAAGTTGCTTAAATTATTGAAAGAGATGCTTCCAGAGGGTAACACACTTCTGAGTAGTTACTATGAAGCTAAAAAAATATTTTGTCCAATAGGTTTAGGATATCAAAAGATACATGCTTGCCTAATGACTATATATTGTATAGAAATGATTTTGAAGTGTTGGATGTGTGCCCGATTTGTAGGCACGTTACAAAGTAAAAGTAAAAGAAATAGACGGTAGTGATGATTCTATTACTAAGAGGCCTACAGTGAAGGTATTATGGAATCTTTCTATAATATCGAGGTTTAAGCGCTTATTCGCTAATCTAAATGAGGCTAAGAACTTGCGATGGTATGCTGATGAGAGAAAAATTGATGGCCTGCTCCAGCATGTAGCCGATTCTCCACAATAGAAAGGAATTGATCAATCATTTCCTAAATTTAACAATAAGCCTAGAAATCTCAGGGTTGGACTATGTACAGATGGCATGAATCCTTATGGAAATCTTAACAGTCAATATAGCTCATGGCCTGTTCTATTAGTAATTTATAATCTTCCTTCATGGTTATGCATGAAACATAAATATATCATATTGTCTTTGATGATTTCAGGCCCTAAGAAATGATGTAGATGTTTACTTGGCACCATTGATTGAAGATTTGAAGATGATATGGGAGGTAGGTGTGGATGTGTTTGATTCATATTGGAATGAGTCTTTCAAGTTAAATGATTTTTTACACAATAAATGATTTTCCTGCATATGAAACCTGTTTGGATACAGTGTGAAACGGTATAGAGCATGCCCTATCTATGAAGAAAATACATCTGATCAATAACTAAAACATGGGAAGAAGACAGTCTATCTTAGTCATTGAACATTCTCGAGACGATACCATCCTTATCATAGGTAAAAGAAATCATTCAATGGCTATCAAGAGTATGATGAAGCTTCAAAGCCATTAACTGCAAGCTTGGTATATGAACGGGTCAAAGACATTAATGTGGTATTCAGTAAGAGCTAAAAAAAGGAAGCTTAAAAGAATCAGTGGAAGAAGAGGTTAATTTTTTTATCTCCCTTATTGGAGCACCCTTAAGGTGAAACACAATATTGATGTGAGGTATGTAGAAAATAAATATATGTGACAGTCTCATTAGAACACTACTAGATATAAAGGGGAAGACCAAGGATGGACTCAAAGTAAGACTAGACTTACTTGATATGGGAATATGAACAAACTTGGGTCCAAGAGCAAAGGAAAGAGGACTTACATGAGCCCAGCTCCTCATACTTTGTCTAAAAGAGAGAAAAGAATTTTTTGCAAGTGTCTACATGGTATTAAAGTGCTATAAGGATATTCTTCAAATGTCAACAACCTTGTATCAATGAAAGATTTAAAATTGGTTGGTTTGAAGTCTCATAATTGCCATGTACTAATTTAACAATTGTTACCAGTAGCCATTCAAGACATATTAGAGGAAAAGGTGAGAAAATCAATCATTAGACTATGTGTCTTTTTCAACACAATTTGCAACAAGGTCATTGATCCTGAGAAATTAGATGAGTTGCAAAATAATGTTGTCATTACCTTATATTAGTTAGAAATGTATTTTGTTTGCTCCTTTTTCGACATCATGGTACATTTAATTGTACATTTAGTAAGGGAGGTAAAGTTTTGCGATCCTGTCTATCTATGTTAGATGTATCCATTTGAGCAGTACATGAAAATTCTAAAAGGCTATGTGAAGAATCCCCATCGTCCGAAAGCCTCTATTGTTGAAAGATATGTCATTAAGGAGGTTATCAAGTTTTACACTGAATACCTATCTGAAGTCAAATCTATCGGTGTTCTCAAATCTCACCATAAGGGAGTGAGAGTTGAAGGGCAAGGGACACAAGGCATGAAAGTAAAGCACATGACTCATGAAGAAATACAACAAGCACACTTGTACATCTTGAATAACACTAATGATGTGCAAGATTATTTGGATGCGCACAAAAAAGAATTAAGAGATCAGTATCCTAAAAAGATTGATAAATGGTTGCTAAGTGAGTATAATAGACATTTTTTACTCTGGTTTAAGGCGAAGGTAAATGAGGATTGTAAGAAGTCTAATGTTTCAGAAGCAATAAGATGGTTAACTAGTAGGCCTAGCTTTGATGTTACTACTTGGAGTGCATATGACATTAATGGATATTCATTCTATACAAAAATACAGGATGACAATAGCACTATGCAAAATAGTAGGGTAATAGTAGTAGTTGAAGGAACTCATTTTTCTAATGCAAAAGATAAAAATCCAACATTGGCATCCTCGTCATATTTTGGGGTCATTGAAGAGATATGGGAAGTTGACTACTTCAAATTTAAGGTGCCTAATTTCAAATGTAGATGGGTTGATATTACGAATGGTATTCAAGAAGACAAGTTGGGTTTTACTTTAATGGATCTTAATAAGGCAAAACATAAGGATGAGCCTTTTATAATGACAACTCATACAAAACAAGTTTTTTATGTCACTGATCCAGATGATAAGAGGTTATTTGTGGTTCTATTAGGAAAAGTCTCCTTAATCATGGTGAGAATGATGAAACGAGTTTTGATATTAAAGAGATTCCTCCTTTTGTGCCAACCTTGCCCTTATTGGATGTGGAAGATAAATATAACGTATATGATGTTAGAACTGATCATGAGGAAGGTTTATGGGAGAACTAACATATTTTTATAATGGTAACAGAATATAATAGGACTTTTTTGATTATTTGATTTTATTTTTTATACTTTCATTTTTACATTAATTTAAATTTATTATATTTCTTGCCACTGACTTTATTTATCTTATCTGTTTTAGAAAAATTATGGAGAATCCAGTCATTGACAAAAAAAAATTCTAAAAGAGGTAAAAGAGGGGCCACACGACTTACTAAGTTGGCCCAAATTCATGAAAATATTCATTTTGATTTCAATGACAATGGCCAACTAATTGATAAGGAAAAAAGGAAACATATTTAAGAGTTTTGTGGGTTTGGTGGCACGTCAAAAAATCAGCATCTTGAAGAGTGGGATGATGTCAATGAAAGTGACGGAAATGATGTTTGGAAATCTATACTGGTATTTCCTATCGCTATACGTTATATCTATTTTTTTTAAAATATATGTTGTTACTAAATTCATTATTGATATGTATTATTTTGTAGATTACTTATGACATTAAGGAAACTTCATTTTTAAAAGACAAGTGGTTAAAGTATGCTTGGGATCGAGAGAGGGACTTTAAATCCAAGCTTACTAGAAAATATGTCTTTCCTAAGAATGGCAACGAAAATGATGATAGTGATAATGATGCCAACACAGAAAAATCTTAGAAGAAATATCCATTAATTGATTATGACACGTGGATAAAATTTGTTCACAGTAGACACCCAAGTTTTTAGTAAGTAAAGGAAGAATATGACAATTTATTTAATGTTAGTGAAGATTTATTTTTAACAAATGCTTTTCATTATTTGTTAATAGGAAGATAGTCAAAAAGGTCAAGAGCATTGGAAGAAAAATCTATACAACCATACTATGTCTCGAGGATAGTACACATATATTTATGATATAATGAATCAAGAGAAGTGGGAAGCTAAAAGACAAGTAGTGGGAGTTGACATTATTAAAGATGTTTCTCCTCCATCTCTTGTTAATCGTGCTCAAGCATGGAAGAGAGGATAGATGAATAAAAAGGGAGAGTTTATTTCCTCGAAGGCTAGAGAAGTAGTTGAGAAAATTGTAAGTATTTTTATAGTCAATATCTTAATCATTTACTTGAAATTTATTACTTACATTGATTTCTACTTGCTTGCATGTTCCAGGATACTCTTATAAAAGCATCATCTAAGTGCAAATGATGATAGTGGAATGCAAGTCAAGCATGATGATAGAAATGCAATCAATGATTCGTAATTTGCAAATGCAACCAAACAAACATCAAATTATGGTGGTGTTATAGATTCAGTGTGTGATCTTAGTCTATCAGATCAAGGAATGCCATGCATACTTTATGTGAAGGATCATGGCAAATGAGTAGTTGCATATGAAAAGGTGTGTAACCGTGTAACTACAGTCCACCATCAACAAATATAACATAAATAAGTAAAGGTGATGGTTGAAGAGGTTGTGAATACCAATGCTCCTATACTATTTCCTACTGAGGAGGTGGAAACAATAGGACAAACTCAACATAATTTCATTATTTGATTGAAAAAGCTAGTCTAACAAGTTATTGAAGAGGTATGAAAATGTTACAATTTTTTTTTTATTAATAACATAGGTATTTCTAATTTTTATTATATATTAATTATAGGAACTCTTACAATCAAAAAAATCTTTGGGTTCCAATCCCCAATCAATGTAAGATGATTTGAAATGATTGGCTTCAGTGGTGGCTGATATGAATGAATTTTCTGATGAAATTAACATAATCGAAAAGACTGTTAGGAAGCCTATTACTTTTAGAGTTGCCAGAAAAGATATTAGTGACCTCATTATTTTTGAGTGGTCGGACTTGTCAATAATTCAAGTTTTTATCATGTAAGTATTCTTTTTATTTCTAAATTAATATTTTATATTTTTATTTTATTACTAACATATGTCTAATTATCAAAGGTGAGATCTTTTGCCACAGGTCTGAGACCACCTATGGTGAAAAATTATTCTAGAGATCATTTATAGCCACAGTTCTATCAACAACTGTCGCCATAAATGACTTTTTACCACAGTTATTGTAACAACTATGGCTGTAAATGCTATATTTTTCTTTTACTTGAACACTTATATCTCTATACATCCCTTACTTATAAAATCTACATTTATTAAGAAACAGCAGCTCCAAAGACCAATACAAATATATCTGTGAACACATAAATTAAATTTACATTTCTATTACAAAATATCTAGAAAGTTTCTACTCTAATCTTGTTAATTCTAAGAAAAAACTAGAACATAAATTGTGTATATGTCTCAACTCTTGCTTAGAATATGGCTCTAAACTTTGAAAGTACTGCAAATTCAATAACAATATATGCATGAATAATAACTCAAGTTTATGGAAAACTTCATAATTATATATCGTTATTTATAAATTATTACCTGATCAAATGAGTGAACAATACCTTGAGTGATGATTTCATACATAAAAATTATCACATAATAACCACATTCTATACTTTCTGATTATTGAGGACATTATAAAGAAAATAAAAATAATTAAATTTATTAAACTAATATTATAATCTTTATTCGAATTAAGGAATAAATTTGAAATACTTACTTGCATTGGTACGAACTTGATTTCGTTTTCTTTCTTGTCAACCATTCCTGCTAATTTCCAATATCTCGCTAAAGATCTATTTATCAAATATACACACTTAAAAAATATTAAATATATATTATTAATAACATAATAGAATTATTTAAAAACTTACAATTCAATCAAAGACTTCATGTCGTCGCTTACTTTCCTTTTCAATGAACAAAACCAGTATATAGTATTTTCATATGGGCAAATGACAGGAAGCATCCAATGATGACTACAATATATTAATTTATATTAATATCACATTATTAAGCAAATTTTTTTTGTAAATTGAGTGATGAATTTAAAATTTGATACCTCTCAATAATTGATAAAAATCAGTATCTCTTCTTTTGCTTACACATCATCTTTTCATTATAAGAAGCTCTTTGATTCACTTTGTCAATGGAGATTAAAAGTGGAGATAAAAACCCATTTGCCACTGTGTTTTTGCCACAGGTGGGTTCGAACCTATGGCAAAAGATCTCATCTTTTGCCACAGGTCTGAGACCACCAGTGGCAAAAACTTATATTTTTTACCACTGTATTTTTCGCCACAAGTCAGATGGCAACTGTGGCAAAAAATATTATATTTTGCCACAGTTTCTTTTGATTTGTGGTAAAAAATATCTATTTACTACCATAGAATTTTCTACTATACAACATCTTCCATCGCCAAAAATGCATTTTAACTGTTGCGAAAAATAATTTTTGCACTAGTGATATTTAATTTGGTAATTATTTGATAGCTTGAACGTGTAAAAAATCTTGAACTGGTTGTGGATTAAGTTTATAATTGCTGATTATCCATTGAGATTTGTTGAAATTGGTCAAATGAGGGTTTAGTTCCTGAGAAATATCGATTTACAAGCTATTATATTATCGATTTTTTTTTAAATTCAATTGCTAAACTAGTTGTTCATATTTGAATTAGGTAATCATGAATTATAGTTGGATAGATAATTTACAGACAAGTGATGAATATGAGAAGGGGGTAGACCAATTTTTAGAATTTGTAAAGAACAATGTTGCTAATAATAAAGTATTATTATATTATCCTTGTGTTAAGTACTTGAATGGGTTGCAACGAAGTCCTATGGAGATAAAGGATCACTTAATTTGTTTTGGTTTCTACAAAGTGTATACACAATGGGTGTCGCATGTTGAATTTAGAAGACGTAGTGTAATGCCACAAGATAAGGATGATGATATGGATTTATTTAATCGAATAAAGAATATACTAAGTGACATTGGTGTTGAAGGCATTGAGAAACTACACAAACATGATAGCTTGTGAATGATTCAAAAAAGCCTTCATGTCTAGGGTGCAGAAAATATTCATGATTAATAGGATATCAAAGTTGTTCAACTTGAAAGCAAAATATGGGTGGAGCAATAAGAGTTTCGCAAAGTTTCTTAGACTATTGATAGAGATGCTTTCAAAGGATAATGAACTTCCAAGTAGTTACAATAAGGCGAAAAAAATAGTGTCTAACAGGTTTAGGGTACCAAAAGATACATGATTTCCCTAATAACTGTGTATTGTATAGAAATGATTTTAAAGGGTTGAATGTGTGTCCAGTCTATGGGATATCATGCTACAAAGTAAAAGAGATGGATGATGGTGATGATTCCATCATTAAGAGGCCTTTGGTAAGGTAATGTAGCATCTTTCAATAATACCAAGATTTAAATGGTTAATTTCTAATGAAAATGGGGTAAAGAACTTAAGATGGCATGCTGATGAGAGAAACATTGATGGCGTGCTTTGGCATCTAGTTGATTCTCCATAATGGAAAGAAATTGATTGATTATTTCCTGAATTTGAAATGAGCCTAAAAATCTTGGGCTTAGACTTTGTACAGATGGGATGAATTCTAATGGTAATCTTAGCAATCAACATAGTTCATGGCATGTTTTACTAGTGATTTATAATCTTCTTATGTGGCTATGCATGAAATGCAAATATATCATACTGACTTTAATGATTTCATTCATGTCCCAACCAACTAGGAAATAACATAGATGTTTACTTGGCACTATTGATTGTAAATTTAAAGATGATGTGGTGTGGATATGTTGGATTCATATAAGAGTGAGTCTCTGAAATTATGAGCTATGATTTTTTACATGATAAATAATTTCCTTGCATATAAAAATATGTCTGGATACAGTATTAAAGGGCGTAAAGCATGCCCTATCTGTGAAGAAAGCACATCCCATCAACAACTAAAATATGGGAAGAAGATAGTCTGTCTTGGTCACTTATAATTCTTGAGACAAGACCAGCCTTATCATAGATAGAAGAAGAAATTCATTGGCTCTCAAAGTTGTGATAAACCTCCAAAGCCATTAATTGCAAGCTTGACATATCAATGAGTGAAAGATATTAATGTGATATTTGGTACGGGCTAAAAAAAATAAACTCAAAAGAATCCATGAAAGAATAGGTCTATCTTCTTTGATCTCCTCTATTGGAGTAGCCTTGAGATGAGGCACAATCTTGGTATGTATAATAGTCTAATTATAACACTGTTAAATATAAATGAAAAGACCAAGGATGGAGTCAAAGTAAGACTGGACTTACTTGACTGGGAAAATAAACAAACTTAGGTCCAAGAGTAGAAGGAAATAGAACCTAAATGAGTCCAACCCCTCATACTTTGTCTAAAAGAGAGAAAAAAGCTTTTGTGAGTGTCTACATGGTATTAAAGTGCCACAAGAATATTCTTCAAATATCAAAAACTTGTATCAATGAAAGATTTAAAATTAATAGGTATAAAGTCTCATGATTTTCGTGTACTAATGCATCAATTGTCACCAGTAGCAATTTGAGACATATTGGAGGAAAATATGAGAAAACCCATTATCATAATTTGTAGTCAAGTCATTGATCCCAAAAAAATTAAATGAATTGCAAAATGATATTGTCATTACCATATGTCAACTTGAAATGTATTTTGTTCTATTATTTTTTGACATCATGGTACACTTAATTGTACATTTGGTAAGAGAAATAAAGTTGTGCGACCTTATCTATCTATGTTAAATGTATCCATTTAAGTAGTATATGAAAATTCTTAAAGGGCATATGATGAATTCCCGTTGTTCAGAAGCTTCTAGTGTTGAAAGATATATTACTGAGGAGGTTATTGAGTTTTGTATCGAATTTCTATTGGAAAAAGAAAATTTAAGATGCCAATTTTTAAGTGTAAGCGAGTTGATAGGAAATATGTTCAAATAGATAAGCTAGGTTTTACTTTGGTAGACCTTAATAAGGAACGTCATAATGAGGAATCTTTTATTATCGCTGCTCATGCAGGACAAGTTTTTATGTCATTGATCAAGCAGATAAAATGTTGTTTGTGGTTCTATTAGGAAAAAATCTCCTCACTCATGGTGAGAATGATGAATCAAGTTTGATATTGATGAGATTCCTCCTTTTATGTTGGGCTAGCCTATGTTAAATGTGGAAGATGAAGAAGATAGCATATATGATGTGAGAACTAATCATGATGAAGGTTTATGTAATAATTAAGATATAGTTATGATAGTAATATACTATTATAGTGTTAGAATAACTTGTTTCATTTTGGTTTCTTTCTTGATATTTTCATTTTTAGAATAGTTTAGTTAAATTTATTATATTATACTAAATTCATTTATCTTATTAGTTTTAGGAGTAACATGGAGAAACCGTCTAATACCTACATTGACAAAAACAAGCCTAGAAAAAGTAGCAGATGAGCCACACAAATTACTAGGTTGGTTCAAATTAATAGTAATATTCACCTTGATTTTGATAAGATAGGTGAACCAATTGATAGGAAAAAAAACATTTTTAATAGTTATGTGGGACTTGTGGTGCATCAAAAAAAAAAATAGCATCTTGGAGGATGAGTAGGATAATGTAAAAGAAATGAAAAAGATGATGTTTGGGACATTATATTAGTATATCTCTAATTGTTAGATATCATATCTACATTTTGTTATATTGAATTATAAGTTGTTACTAAATTCATAGTTAATATGTGTTATTTTATAGACTTAAATTCTTATTCTTGATAAATATTTTTCATTGTTTTTTAGTACGAAAAAAAAAGTAAAAAAGGTCAAGAGCATTGAAAGAAAATCCCATACAACCATACCATGTCTTAAGGAGGATATAAATATCTTTATGACATAATGCTTTAAGAGAAGGGGCAAGCTAAAAAACAAGCAGTAGGGGTTGATGATATTAGAGACATTTCTCCTTCATCTCCTATTAGTCATGAAGCATGGAAGAGACGATGAATGAATAAAAAGTGCTTATTACCACTGAGGCTAGAAAAGTGGCTGTAAAGATTGTAAGCTTTTAAATAGTCAACATTTAGATTATAAGATTTATATTTACTAATTGCATTAATTGTTTACATGTTCTAAGATTCTCTCACAGAAGCAGCCTCTCAGGGGACCTTTATATCTAATGATAGGAAAGATATATTGACCAAGGCCTTAGAGAGTGAAGAGCATCCTAGTCGTGTTATGGGAGTTGTAAAAGACATGGGTATAAGAATATTTTAGACCACTATCTTCTAATAGTATACCAATGCAGCAAGTGAAAAAGATGATAGTAGAATGCAAATCAACCTTGATGATGGAAATGTAATTAGTGATTAGCTCCCTACAAATGCAATCTCAACAAGCACAAAAATGTGGTGGTGTTCCATAGCTAGTGTATGATCCTAACCTATCAAATCAAGGATTGCCATGCATCATTTATTTGGAGGATCTTGAAAAATATATAGTTGCATATGAAAAAGTATATAATTATGCAACTATATTCCACTAACAACAACTACAAGATAACCAAGTAAAGGTCATTGTTGAAGAGTTTGTGAACTCTACTGCTCCTGTGCTTTTTCCTACTGAGGAGGTACACATAGAAGAACAAGCTCTACAAACTTTTATTATTTTGTTGAGAAGACTTGTTCAACAGGTTAATGAAGAGGTATGAAGACTTGTTCCCTATTTCTAATTTTGACTATATATTAATTAGGAATTAAACTTCAACAATCAAAAGAATCTATGGGTTCCAATCCCCAATTGATTTGAGATGATTTAAAACAATTGACTTCCATGATTGTTGACATAAATGAATTTACTGATGACATACAAGTAAATGCAGAGATTATTGAGAATGATATTACTTTTCAAATCACGAGAAAGGATATTAATGGTCATATTATTATGGAGTAGTTGGACATATCAATAATACAAGTTTTTATCATGTAAGTATTTATTTTTATTTCTAATTTAATATTTAATATTTAATATTTTTATTTTATTGTTAATATTTTTGTGATTATCAAAGGTACCTCGACAAATGTGCACCTAACTTGATGTCAATCATTATTATGGGTTCTTATTCCCACTTTTAACTTCAGTTAACTAACCAAATCAAAATGTGTCTTGTATTGGAAGTGAGATGCATAGGCTATATAAGATATGTTTTTTTTGTACCAATTGTTAAAAGATATTAAACTTCTATTTAGGGCTAGGTTTGCTTATATGAGTTTTTTTGAGAGGGTAAGATACTTTAAGCCTGCTCAGAATAAACTCGGCTTGAATTGATCTCAACCCGAATAAGCCAAGCTCGCTTGAGTTACTAGCTTTAATTTATGGCGATAGTTGCAACCAAAACTATCACTATAAGGTGAAACTTATAACAACAATTCATAGGGAACTGTAGATGTAAGTATAACTTTCCGTAATAGTTAATTATATGAATTGTCATTGTAAGTTTGGCCTTTTCACAACAATTCACTACTTCATTGTTGCAAAAAAGTCTCCTATTACAACTACACATGTTTCCACTATACAACTTGTATTGCAAAAATAGCTTTTTAACTATCACAAAAAATGCTTTTTTTTACTTGTGATAATACATATAAAGGCCCGGATTATCTCATCAATATTATGATAAGGCCCTACTCTATAATTGGGCTTATGTTTGGGCCTCTTCCAACAAGGGCAGGTAACTCATGCTTTATGTCTTTTTTGTTTGGCTATTTTTTTTTCCTAATCTATCATACCTGTGTTTGGCTATTTTTTTTCCCTAATCTATCATACATGTGTTTGGCTAGTTGAACTGGACAATAGTTAATATAAATTGTCATTGCTTTAATATATCTAATTAAGTACGTCGTTGAAATCTCTCGACATTCCAAAATTAATGGGTTTCTATTAATTGAATTTTATATCATGAAATTGAAACTATTAATTTAACTTATAATCTATTGGTTTACTTTAAGGTACTAAAAATTGAATTGGTCATTGTAGCATTTTAGATAATAGTTCAAAAGTTAATGATCTAATTGTGGTTAAAATTTAATCAACCCAGTCATGATTGAAATAATATAATTTAATTAAAATATACAAAATATTCATATATAACCTTAAAAAGAATAATATTTAAATTAAAGTGTTAATCCACAAGCAAATGGAATATTCCTGTATATACTACATATAATTCAACAAAACAAAATTACTAAAACACAAATATGATAGATTATCATTTTTTGTTTTCATTAATTTTATTTCAAAAGGTTATGATTTTTGAAAAAATATTTTTTAAAAAAATGCGAACATGTTTAGAAATAATTAAATTCAAAATACTTATCTAACCAAATTTTTTATTTTTAAAATGAAAAAACTATTTTTAAAAACAGAAACCAAACTCTCCCTGAAAGTCTTGTACCCTCATGCTTACACCCTTGAAGTTTCTTTCTCAATTTTTTTTTAATATTTTAAACTTAAATTTTGTTGGTGACTCTAGACCAGAATTTCAAGGATTCAAGTTTAAGCATTCGACCGTGGCTGCAAGGTCAATGTTCACACTTCACATCAGTAAGTTGAATTAGACTACTAATTGTTCTTGAATTTAATTTAATCCCACTAATTCTTGGCTAAAACAATGATACATGTTGAGAGAAATATGTAGTTTACCACTATCAGTCATCGCCCACACATGATCCTTGAATTTTTAATACCAATCATCTGGATCCACATGTCACATGATTCTTGATTGGAAATATTCCATATATATATATATATATATATTAATTTATTGAAAAATAAAAAAGTACCCATATTACAACCAAAATTTTACAAAATTTTGTAAACTCCTGAATTTAAATTTTTTTAGAACAAATAGGAAATGGGTTAAAGGGAAATTACACCATTAAACTATAACTCAAGGAGTATTTGAGACCTTAAACTCATTTTTAATATAATATTCCTCTTTAAAATTTTGAAAATGATACAATTTCACCCCTACTATTAATAAAAGTTAACTTTAACTATTAGTTAACTATAAAATAATAAAAAAGTACTAAGAAAATTATAGACAAGGACAAAAAAATTACAAAAAAAGGCCAAATAAATTGTCTTGGTCCTTTTATGTTAGTTCAACCAATAGTTAAAGTTAATATTATATTTGTTAATTGTTAAGGTCATATTATACTATTTTCAAAATTTGAAGGAAGAATATTACACTAAAAATAAGTTTAGGATCTCAAACACTCATGATCTTATAGTTTAAAGGTGAAATTGTTGGATAATAATAATAATTTTCTTTTGTTGGTCGTGCAAAAATTCACTATACTTTTTCATGAGATTATTTTGCATACATGAAATGAAATTTGCCGAGGTGAGAAGAATATTTTATATTCATGTAGAAAATGGATTCATTAATCTCGTTATTATGATAGCATTTTCTCTATATTTCATGTTCATTTCCTTTCACTGTTTTTTTTTTTTTTTTGGTATATACAACATCGGTCCAATGTATTTGATCGTTAGTTTCGCTCTCTGCAAATTCAGCAACTCCATGCTAAGGTTCACACCACTTGAATTGGCAACCAAAAATAAAGAGGAAAAAATGGTCGTTAAGTTTGAACAATATGTGATATATATATATATATATATATTCATTACATGGACATTTTTATGCAGTCAGTCAAGTCTAAATGCCCAACCCCCTATGGTAAAATATAATAGCAGACAATTATAATCCATTTACTATAATATAAATTTTATACATAGTTGAGTTGAGCTATGATAAATAAAGTGAAATTTTAGCACAAGGTGATTATCGGGATTTAATATTAAAGATTCAAGTGAGAATGACAATAAAATCCCTCTGAAATATATAAATAATAATTTAATCCTTTAAAATGCCATAATTTTCCTGAAGTATCTAAAAATTTTTTTGTCATTAATGAATTTATATAAATTATTAAATTTTCTTTGTTGAAAATAAATGATTTACAAGTTTCATTTTAATATTCACAACTTTCTTTCTTATATTCACAACAATATAACAGTAAATAAGGAATTTAACATGTGAAGTTGTGCTTTGTTGTTGCACTATTGTGAATATAAAAAGGAAAGTTATGAATATTTAAACAAAACTTGTGAATTATTTATTTTCAACAAGAGTAATTTGATAATTAATATAAATTTATTAATGACAGAAAAGTCTTTAAGAACTTTAGAAAAATTATAATATTTCAAGTGACTAAATTATCATTTATATATTTTAGAGAAATTTTATTATCATTTTCTCAAGATTCAACCTCATTAATTATTTTCATGTCTTCCACAGTTCCGGTTTCCGTACTTGGATGCATAAGCGTTTTTGCCAGTCGACAAAGACACATCTATGTATTTTTATGTCTTTATTTAAACGCATGTTGTTAGAATCCTGCACTACTACAAAAATATAAATATAAATGTTATGAAAAATGACAGTCAAATAAAAACACGTTATATATGAGAGAGGCGGCTGACGGTCAGAAAATAAATGACAAGTACACTAGTCATTTATTGTCAAACTTTAAATGATGGGTATTTAAAAAATTCATTATTTATTTCAGCCCAATATTTCATTTACTGGAAGAAAAAATTAAAAAATAAAATTGGATTTTAAATGATGGGTATTTCAAATACCCATTATTTGAAGTATAAATAATATATGACAGGTATCCAAAAAAATGTCATATATTATGGCCTACCATTTCAGTTTCTTATAATAAAAAAATAAAAAATTTTAAAACTTTAAATGACGGGTGGTTGACACTCATCATATATTGCTGGCCAATGTTTCAATTTCTTAAAAGAAAAAAATAAAAAAATTTAAACCTTAAATGATGGTTTTTTTCAAACACCCATCATTTAAAGTTTTCAAAATATATGACAGGTGTTTTAAACACCCATCATATATACATGAATAAATAAAACCCCTGTCATTTATTTCCTTTTTTATTCAGTTTTTAGTTTTATTTTTCATTCCTGCCCATTCGTCTTCTCAGTATTCTCTCTTCTCTACTTATACATGAAATTGGTAGAAATCTCTCAATCTTCCTCCATTTTTGCCGTCGACCACCTTAGTCCTCTCCGATGTGAAAGTGCCACCACCTACGCCGTCTGTTGCCCCTCTCATTTGCTTCCTCTTTGTGTTTTATCCTTTCTTCTCCAAGGTACATGAGTGTGTGATTTCTATGATTTTTCTTCATTTTCTTCCAATATCCTTAGATTTCTAGATAATGGGATTGATTTATTTAATGTTATGGATTATTTTATTAGTTGATTTTTGTTGCTTAAATTTCTCATTTGTTATCCATTTTGATATTGTGGGATGTCAAAAATTGTTAATGTTTGATATTTTATTGACTTGAGAATAATAGTAGATGATATACTTAGTCTTAGGATGACTATTTAGATGAAAATTAGTGATTAAAATGGGATATTTATAATGATTGTATTTTTCTTTGAATCTTGACTGATTTATTTCAATAATTTTTAATTTAAAATCTGTACATTGTTTGATCAGAGTAGTTTTATCATTCAAAACTAGATATTAAAATGTACTAGTATACCAATTGTTATTACAATTGGAGTTCATTTTAGTGACCAAAACTGACGTGCAGTTTCTCTAAAAATCATTGCTATTTTATTAATATTTTTATATTTGGTAAAGAATGATTTGTTCTTGGCTTGGGATTGCTAATATAGGATATGTGTAACCTTAGAATGATCAATGAGATAGAAAACATTGATTCAAAATGATGTTTGTAGTGTTTTTCTTTTTTCTATGATTTTTGAACGATTTTTAGATATAATTTTATAATAATTAGAGTTAATTTGAAAATGCTATTTTGTGAGAATTTTGTTGGTTTTGTGATTGTATATGGTTGAAATAGTTTGTTGAGTTAGATGCCAAGATTGAAAGGAGGGTTTTAGCCTGAGAAATACTTTCTTTATGCCCTTATGTTGCTGAATTTTTTTCAGCGGTTGAAGGAGTATCATGCATTGTAACTCATGATTTATTAATTACTCTATATTATATGTAGAGTAGTCAATTTTCTTATTGATAATCTTTCTATCGTTCCTTTTCTCTCCATATTCATGAGTCACTAATCACATCTCCTTGAATGAATTGTCTTTTAGATTAAAAATTTACGAATAATGAATGAATGTCTACCAATCAACTAAGTAAAGAGTATTGGAATGGTGTGAAAGAGTTTATGAGGTTTGCTCTTGAGCATGTAAAAGACCCTAGAAGATTAGTGTGCCTTGTGTAAGATATGGTCTTTTGAAGCAAATTAGTGTATCTAAGTTGGAAGATCATTTAGTGTGCTAGGGAATTGATGAAAATTACAAGTGTTGGCATAAGCATGGAGAGACTATAGAGGATGAGTGTACTAGTAATTGGGAGTATAAAGGAAGTTTTGAATTAGCTGATCATGACACAGATACTTATAAGGGTGATTGTCTTGAAGAGATGGCCAATGCAATTGAAAGAGAACTTGAGAATTGTCCTGAAATGTTAAAGATGTTAAAAAGTGATGTAAAGAAGCTCTTGTGTGCTAGTTGCACTGAATTTACAAAGTTGTCAGCGGTGTTAAAATTGTACAACTTGAAAGTCAGCAATGGATGGAGTGATAAGAGCTTTATAGAAAATTTTACACTTATAAAACAACTTCTACTTGTGAACAACAGCTTCCAAGGACTATGTATGAGGTAAAACAAATGCTACACTCAATTGGCATGAGTTATGAGAAAATACACACCTGTCCTAATGATTGCATATTATTTAGAAATGAATATGCATCATTAATGGAGTGTCCAAAATGTGATGCCTTGCGCTACAAAGAGAATGGGAACAGTCCAGATAAGGCGTTATGGTATTTTTCCATTGTGCCTAAATTTAGACGGCTATATAGTAGTACAAAGGATGCAAAAAATTTGACATAACATGCAGATGAACGGATCAAAGATGGAAGCTTTAACATCCAACTGACTTTTCTCAATGGAAAAAAAAATGATCTTGATTACCCTAACTTTGGAGCACAAGTTAGAAACCTTTGCCTCATATTATCTACTGATAGAATGAATCCACACAGGCTTCAAAGTAGCAGTCACAGTACATGGCCAATTATTTTGATAATTTATAACTTACCTCCATAGTTATGTATGAAGTGAAAATACAAACTAATTCATTTTTTATATTATAATAGGTGTTTGTATGACAAATTTGTTGTCCCTTTCGATCTACAAATGAAGTTCATTTTCGTTAGTCCTCATAAAGTGGGTGCACATGCCTTAATTAAAGCAACAAAATTTTAGAACAAGCAAAGGCATTAAGCAAAAAATTCAAAGCAAGGGCTCAAAAGGGAACATTATTCATATACTATACTGTCATGGGTAACGTAATTCTCACTTATCTTAATAATTTTTTATTTTAATGTAATGGATTAATTATAATTTTACAACACTTATTAATACTATTAAGTACAATTGAATGTTGATAGTCGCCAAACCATTTGGCAACATTCCAAAGATACATTATCTCGATTCTCTTGGAGGGGAACTAGGGAAGAGACAAATTTTATTGGAGTTGATTAATACGTAGGTGCATAAAGTATTTCACATATTTATTTAATTATTTAAATTTCATACTACCATATGTTTTACTATTTCATTAGGGCGATTGTGTTATACCGCACTAACCACAAAACAATCAATTTAAGATCCTTTACAATTTTGATATGGCCTACACTTGGAATATAA